>NW_015387719.1:212957-222573 GCF_001527695.2 Protobothrops mucrosquamatus | reverse complement strand
GTCCAAAAGAACAAGGACAGAGGAATAACCTCTGTCCCGGGCCCTCCAGAGATCATTAACCAACGCGACCAATGCCGTTTCCGTGCTGTATCCCGGCCTGAAGCCCGACTGGTATGGGTCCAGATAGACTGATTCATCCAGGTGCCGAGGGAATTGCCGTGCAACCACACTCTCAACAACCTTCGCCGCAAAGCGAAGGAATCTGGCTTACCACAAGGTGTTCCTCAATAAAAGAGGATAACTATACAAAATTGATATTACAAATGAAAAAAGATTTTGAGACCTGGGGGAAATTACAATTATCATTATTAGGTAGGATTGCGTTGATTAAAATGAATATATTACCAAGATTATTATATTTATTCCAAACAGTTCCGATAAAATTAGAGAATTTTTTTGAAGAATTAGACAAAATAATAAACAAATTTATTTGGTCATGAAAAAAAGCATGGATAAACATGAAAATATTACAAGATAGTAGAAGTAGAGGTGGACTTGGGCTCCCAAAATGGGAAATTTACTATCAAGCAGCTGGACTACTCTGGATCAAGGATTGGATAAACCTAGACAATAAAAGGGTTTTAATGATCGAAGGGCATGACTTACAGTCTGGCTGGCATGCCTTTTTATGGGGAAAACATAAAAACACACACACATATTTTTATCAACATCAAATAAGAGATGCGCTGATTCGGACGTGGGAAAAAGTTAAAAAAAGACACTATAGGAAAATCCCAAATTGGATTTCACCGATGGAGGCAATGATCCACCCTAACACCTTGGATAAAAAAAAGATGATTAGCTACAAAGAACTATTAGATAACCAAGGAAACCTTAAATTAAGAGAGAAATTAGAAGAACAAGGAATAATCATAGATTGGTGGCCATACTTACAGATCCAATCTAAACATAGTAAGGATATGGAAGAGCACAGAATAAGCCAGACCCCACATCAATTGGATAAAATTTTAACAGGTAAGGAAGGAAATTTTTTAACAAAAACCTATAAATATTTATTAGAGGTAGATTTGGAGGAAGAAATAGTGAAAGGGCCAATGATAGCATGGGCACGAAATGTGGGCCGAAATATAAAACTGGAAGATTGGGAAAGATTATAGAACATAAATTGTAAACTGACATTGTCACCAGCATATAGGGAAAATCAATACAAAATGTTTTATAGATGGCATTTAACACCGGCGAGGTTGGCCAAAATGTACAAAAATATGAATCCGGAATGTTGGAAATGTAAAAATAAGGAAGGAACATTCTATCATATGTGGTGGCTGTGCCCTAAAGCAAAGACCTATTGGGAACGGATAAGGAACTGGATACAGGAGATAACTAAGGTGCAAATTGAACTCAAACCTGAACTATTTCTTTTGGGTATAATAAATTTAAAGATGGAAAAACAACTCCAATACATCATTATACATATATTAACAACAGCCCGCATAGTATATGCCCAGTGTTGGAAGGGCAAAAACATACCTACAAACAATATGATTATATACAAAATTTTAGAATGCGCGGAAATGAATAAACTTACGCTAGAATTAAAAGACAAGGAGGCAACAGAATTTTATGAAATATGGAACAAATGTTATGATTGGCTAGAACAGAGAAAGAAAAAGATATGATTACTGATGTAAATAAATTGTAAATAATACAGTATATATGAGATGTATAACACAGTTCTGTTAAGGGGAAAAATGTATTTTTCATTTTTATTTTTGTTGTATAGTGAAAAAGGGGGGGAAAAAAGAAATTGCATGTGAATGAATATCTTACACCAGGATTTTCTTTCCAACCCTCCCAGAACTGAATCCAAAATGTGATTTTGTATTCATCCTGATGTCACTTTATTTTATTTAAGACAAGTTAAAATATAAAATACAAAATTCTCCCCTCCCCCCAAAAAATCCCAAAAAGAGAAAAAAATACAAAACAAGCAAAACATTAAAAAAGAAAAAGGTGCATCAAAAAAGGCCAACACATGTACACATATTATTACCCATAGTTGAATATTAATTAATACATTACTACGACATTAGTTCCCACTCCTTGTGAAATAGGCCCTCCCAATTTTTTAAAACTACTAAATCTATTTGCAAATTATTGACCTGTCTTCTATATGTTATATTAGTGACAAAGTAGTTAATAGGTAGAAGAAAAATACTAAGGCAAAACAAAATTAAAGTTTCAAAACTCTCTGTTAGTAAACTGTTATAATCCACACGTAGAAAGTTTACCACAGCATCTTATCTATCCCAAGTCATCCCAAAAGCTATAAATAGTTTGTCCTGGATTAAATCATCTTTGTTTCTTAATGCCATCTTTTATCAAACATTATTTAATAAAATATAATAGATTCAGTCTCTAGAATAAGTCTATCTTCTGATCAAAGTCCAAAGAAAAGTGGTTGCCAGTTCAATGTAATATAGCCATCCAGTGTCCTTCAATCTTGATAGGAAAAAGCAAGGGTCTTCAAACTTGGCTCTTTTATGACTTGTGGACTTCAACTCCCAGAATTCCTCAGCCAGCCAACCAGGAATTCTGGGAGTTGAAGTCCACAAGTCATAAAAGGGCCAAGTTTGAAGACCCCTGGGAAAAAAGAATTTGTCATGTTCTCTTTCAATCAGAGTTCTCATATTGTAAAAATATGCAGACTTAAACTTCGGAGCAGCAGATAATAACCACCTTCTTGATTCTCATCTAGGAGCCTATTGGAAGCCAATGAAGCTCACAGAGTAGCAGTGTTTTGTGGGCATAACAAGATACACCCACCGCTATGTCACTTTTAATTGAATTCTACTGCAGGAAATCATGTATTTTATCACAGAAGATTACTGAATCAAATGAACACATTTCAATTATATAATTGTCAATAATAATTTTTTTAACTTCTTTTCTCTTAAAAATACAAGGTAAATAATAGAATAATGAAAACATTAAGATAACATTAAGCCATTTAAAATTACAACAAAACACAGAATACATTGGATGGTAGTTCTTCGCAATGAACATATGTGTCTGTGCACAGCTGTGCATGGATACAACTATACCTCTCTTTCTCTACCTTCAATTCATAAGAACCTCTCACTGTTTTCCTCTGTTATGTCCACATATTTTGAATTCCAAATGTATTTGAACATCTTTAGAATTCATAAAGTTTTCCCTCCAAATTTGATTGGAGCTGTCACTTTGTTTTTCATTGAGTGCCTGTCAGACTCTGGATTTTTGTAATTCTTGCATTAATTAAAAAAAGCCAGACTTTTCTGAGAATTGCCTGTTGGTGTGGTCATAACAATAATCTACAATGTGATTTGTTTGGCGCTTGGTATTTAAATCTACATGCTGATATTTATAGGCTGATTGATTATTTTGGTCTCTAAACACAAAGTACATTGTAGTTAGCATATAGTGAATTAGGGAGCCACAGGAGAAGGCTCAAAGAGCCACAGAATGCAGAAATGCAAATAGTGGTGGATGCATTTTGTTATGCCCACAAAACACTGCTACTCTGTGAGCTTCATTGGCTTCCAATAGGCTTCTAGATGAGAATCAAGAAGGTGGTTATCACACTGAAATATAAAGATAAAGAATTGGTAGTTCTCAAACAGATTCCAAGAAGAATTAGAGAAGCCCAAAGAGAATACCAATTCTTAACAAGGAAATTGATTAATAGAGGAGTGAATTTCAGATGGCTGATCCCAGAAGGATTACTAATTTTTTGGGATACAAAGAGATACAGATTGAGCACTCCACAACAAGCAGAGGATTTCTTTAACAATCATAGAGCCTTCTTGGAGAAAGGTGAGGTGGAACCTAAGAAACCAGAGGAAACGACTGCAGGAATATCTAAACAAACGGAGGAAGAAGTGCCTAAAAAGACTCAATCAGAGGAAGATGTGAGACCTAAAGACCAGAGACCGATAAGCTCTCCTAGAAAATTGAGATCTCGACATAATTGAAACTATGGAGGAAATCGGAATTCTTTCAATAAATATAAATGGTCTTAATTCCCCATCAAAAAGGAGTAAAATATTCCACAGATTACAAAAGTTAAAAATGGACATAATTTGTCTCCAGGAGACACATATTAAGGTACAACATTCCAGAATCCTTGAACAACCAAAATTAGGTAAACTCTCTTTCTCTTTGGCATCACAGAAGAAAAGAGGGATAGCTTTATATATAAAAGAAAAGATGAATCCAAAACAAATCTATGTTGACGAAGAGGGAAGAATTTTGATGGTTGAGATTACATGGAACCAAAAACAAATACTTATGGTTGCAATATACGCTCCCAATGAGAAACAAGATCAATTCTTTCAGCAATTACATGATAAACTGGTGGACTTAAATTATTATAGCTTGTGTATACTTGGAGATTTCAATGTAATTGTCGATCCAGTACGAGACTATAAAAGTTACAAACAAGGGAAAAAAGGAAGTAATATCTTACCTAAATCCCTGCTACAAAGGAAAGATGAACTCTGTATACAGGACACTTGGAGAGAGATGAATCCGGAAAAAACACAATATACATTTTACTCTAATAGACATAAATCATGGTCAAGAATTGACATGATATGGACTTCTCTTGATTTAAAGAACATGATACAAGAAATTGAAATAGAATCAAATATTTGGGCAGATCATAATCCAATTAAAATGATTTGGAAAGGATTTAAGAAAAGACCGAGAATAAATCAATATTGAAGGAAAAGGAATTCCTACAATTTGCAACAAAAGAAATGGAATTTTTTTAAAAGTTAATAAAAAAGAAGAAACCTCTATTCAAATTGTATGGGACACGGCAAAAGCATATTTTAGAGGTTTGGCTATAACTTATCTTGCCAAAAAGAATAAGGAAAAGAAACATATTCAGCATAGATTGAAAGAAGAACTTAGTATCCTGGAATCTGAGTTACAATTAGACCCACAAAAGAAAAAGCTGAAAATACAAATGGAACTATTAAAACACAAATTAAACTTACTTGAGACAAATACAATGGCACAACAGATTAAACGGTCTAAACAGAATTTTTTTGAAAATGCTAATAAACCAGGGAGATGGCTTGCATATAGATTAAAAAAAGAAAGAGAAAAAAGATTAATAAGTAAGCTACGGGACTCAGAGGGTAACTTACATTGCCATAATGATTTAATGAAAAAAATTACGAAGGCTTATTATGAGACACTTTACAAGGCGGAGAAGATTCCTAAAGAGGTAATTCAGGCTTACTTAAAAGAAGCAAACCTCCCAAAGATTCCTGAGAATATGTGCCAGAGGTTAAACGAGAATATTTCAATGATGGAGATTACAGAGGCAATAAAAAAGCAAAAGAAAGATAAAACACCAGGACCTGATGGACTTCCCGCGAAATTTTATGTACCGTTACAAGATATTATAACTCCAACTTTGAAAGACTTATATAATGAAGTTTTCATACAGAGAAAAATACTGGACTCATGGACTGAAGCTAATATTACTTTGATACCTAAAGAAGATACTGATCATACACTAATTAAAAATTATAGACCAATATCGCTACTAAATGTGGATTATAAAATCTTTGCTGCAATAATGGCAGAAAGAATGAAAAACTTTTTGATTGAATTTATACACCCAGACCAAAATGGTTTCCTACCAAAAAGACAGATAAAGAATAACTTGAGGATTATTTTAAACGTTTTGGAATATTATGAAATTCATCCAGGGAACCAGATGGCACTTATATTTCTTGACGCACAAAAAGCCTTTGATAACTTAAACTGGCAATTTATGTTTCAACAACTTCAAGAAATGGATTTTGGTAAAAATTTTAACAAAGCAATTCAAGCAATTTATAAGAAACAAACAGCAAGAATACAGTACTTTTAAATGGAGATTATACAGATGGATTTGAGATTTAAAAAGGCACTAGACAGGGATGTCCACTGTCTCCCCTGTTATTTATTCTTACATTAGAGGTACTGGCAAGAAATATCAGACAAGATACAGAAATTAAAGGTTTGGAGATTAAAGATCAGAAATATAAACTACAGGCCTTTGCGGATTACTTGGTTTTTATTTTAGAGGAGCCATTGGAAACAGCTGATAAACCTTTGCAGAAAATCGAGAAATTTGGAGAAGTGGCTGGTCTGAAAATAAATAGGGAAAAGACTAAAGTATTAACAAAAAACGTAACAGATAAACAGAAAATTCAACTTGCTAAAATGAAAAACCTTCAAATAGTCAAAAAAGTCAAATACTTGGGCATTTATTTAACTGCAAAATATACCACATTAAAAGATGATAATTATGAGAGATTAATGAACCAAATAAAAATAGACCTGGAAAGGTGGGAAAATCTTCAATTATCACTTCTAGGAAGAATAGCGATGGTTAAGATGAACATTTTACCAAAGCTAATTTTTCTATTCGAAACAGTTCCTATTAAACTTACTAAAAACTTTTTTGATGATCTAAATGCAATGATTTTAAGATTTATATGGCAAAGAAAGAAAGCTAGAATCAAATGTAAATTGTTACAAGAATCTAAGGATAGAGGGGGCTTTGGACTGCCAGATTGGAGACTTTATTATCAAGCCGCTATTTTCCTTTGGCTCAAAGAATGGATTGTATTGAGAAATAAAAAATTGCTTTATCTAGAGGGACATGATCTTCAATTAGGTTGGCATGCTTTTATATGGTATGAGAAAACTAAAGCACATAAATACTTTCAAAACCATGCGGTAAGAAACGTACTACTTTCAGAATGGGAGAAAATCAAACATAAAATATATATGAAAATACTTGAGTGGCTTTCAACAATGGAAGCATTTGCTTATCCAAACCTGATTAATTATGATAAACTGGTTAGTTATAAAGATATTTTGGACAAAGATTGAAAACTTAAGGACAGGCAAAATCTTCAACAACAAGTTATTGACCTGACATGGCAAATTCAAACAAGATACGAAAAAGATGTAAAATCAACAGGATTTTATAAAGAACATACTCCACTATATAAAATTTTGTTAAAAACAGATGAGAACTTAATTAAGAAACTCTATAATTTTTTTTTAAACTGGAAGATGGAAGAAGAACAAGTGAAAGAAACAACGATAGTATGGGCAAAGAACTTTGGATATTCTATAGATTTAGAAGATTGGTATAAACTTTGGGATAAAAATATTAAGCTCACAAAAGCGGAAGCATATAAAGAAAACTTATATAAGATGTTTTACAGATGGCATATGACACCAGTTCGCTTAGCGAAAATGTTTAAAAATGTTTCGGATATTTGTTGGAAATGTAAGCAACAACCAGGCACTTATTGCCATGTCTGGTGGATATGCCCCAATGCTAAGAAATACTGGTCTAAGATTCATAGATGGCTGGAAAAGATGATGAAAATACAGATAGAATATAAACCGGAATTGTTTTTGTTAGGAATATTAAGACCTAATTATGGTAAAGAGAATGATTATCTGATACTGCATGTTTTAACAGCCGTGAGGATAGTATTTGCCCAATATTGGAAAAATGAGAATCTACCATCTGACCAGACTATAATTACTAAAATCTTAGAGTGTGCAGAAATGGATAGATTAACATTGGAGATGAAAGAAAAAGATGATTCAGTTTATTTTATAACTTGAGATAAATTTTATCAATTTATCAATAGAGACACGTTAGAATTTGAAAAGGATCTAAAATCTCAGAATAGATGATTGATTTCTAACCAAGTTCTAATTAATAGGTAGACATTGTTATTTTTAGTGACTTAGTGATTTTTATCTATTAATGTTGATAGTTAAGATTTTCTGAGATTTTATTATTCGTGTTTATTTAATAGATGAATTTATTTGTTTGTTAACTGTTTGTAATATAGCTATAGTTAAGCTTATTTTAAGATATTCACTCATTATTATTATCCGGACAGTGGCTTGTTTGTTAAAATATGTGATTGTACCTTTCCTTATTTTATCCTAAATCCCCTATTTCCTCCCCCCCATCCCCCACCCTTACCATACCCATATTGTTCCTAATTTTCCCTTATTTATATAAACTCCATAAAATATTGTTAAAAAAAAAAGAATGTGGTTATCACCTTTAAAACCCGACAGCTGCAACATTCGTGTGCACACGTGTGCACGCCAGAGGGAGGGCTTAATTGAAAAGTTTAATTAAAAAGAAAGATTTGATTTTGATTTTTGATTTTATTAAATTTATACCCCGCCCTTCTCCCGGAGGACTCAGGGCGGCTTACAGCCAGTTTAAAACAATAGTACAGTATAATACAAAATTTAAAAAAGATTAAAAATAACTATTCGAATTTGGCCGCTTCTACTAAAAATTTAATTTAAAACCCCTCTAAAATACCCCTAGGCCAGTCCTGCCTGCTGAAATAACCAGGTCTTGAGGGCGCGGCGGAAGGAGGGGAGGGTGCTGTGCATGAGTTCTCTCTTTCTCTCTCTTTCTCTCTCCCTATCCCCTCTCCCCTCTCTCCTCTCCCTCTCTCTCTCTCTCTCTCTTTTTCACTCTCTCTCCCTCTCTCTTTTTCTCTCTCTCCCTCTCTCTCCTCTCCCTTTCTCCCTCTCTCTCTCTCTTTTTCTCCCTCTCTCTCTCCCTCTCTTTCTCTCTCTCCCCTCTCCCCTCTCTCCTCTCCCCCTCCCTCTCTCTCTTTTTCACTCTCCTTCTCTTTCTCTCTCTCTTCCTCTCTCTATCTCCCTCTCTCTTTCTCTGTCTCCCTCTCTCCCTTTCCTCTCCCTCTGTCCCTCTCTCTCTTTTTCTCTCTCTCCCCCTCTCTCTCTCTTTTCTCTCCCCCCTCTCTATCTCCTCTCTCTCTCCCTCTCTCCGATCTTCTGCTTACCTGGCAAGCTGGCTTCACACTGTTCTCCAACAAGCAGACACACATTCTTATTGGGCTGGCTCTCTCCTGCCCTTCCTACTTCCTGCTTCCTGCAGAGATGCAGCCAAGGCAGGAGCCCCACCCAATAAGCTTGTCAGCTCGTTGGAGAACAGTGTGAGGCCACTCTCTTTTTACACACATACACACACACAAACACACACACACACACACACAGATAGACATAGATAGATAGATAGATAGATAGATAGATAGATAGATAGATAGATAGATAGATAGATAGATAGATAGATAGAAGGGAAGGGAAGAGCAAGTGCCTCGCTCTGTCTCTGTCTCTCTCTCTGCAAATGGCAGAGGAGGCTGGGAGCCGCAGGAGAAGGCTCAAAGAGCCACAGAATACAGAAATGCGAATAGCGGTGGGTGTATCTTGTTATGCCCACAAAACACTGCTACTCTGTGAGCTTCATTGGCTTCCAATAGGCTCCTAGATGAGAATCAAGAAGGTGGTTATTATCTGCTCATATAAAAAGAATTTATGGTGTATTGGTTGAATTGGACTCGGAAACAGAATTGGTGAAGGATTGTATGATAAAATGGGCTCAAAATATAGAAGAGCCGATTTTATTGGATACATGGGAGACAATTTGGATTAGGAATGTAAAATTTACTCAAGCACAGAATTTAAGAGAAAACTTTTACAAAATGTTTTATAGGTGGCATTTGGATCCTCAAAAATTGTCTCGTATGTATCC
>NW_015387719.1:206887-211968 GCF_001527695.2 Protobothrops mucrosquamatus | reverse complement strand
AAGGGGGAGGGCCTTCTCTGTGGGAGCTCCCACCCTCTGGAACGAACTGCCCCCAGAGATCAGGGTGATCCCTGATCTCCCTTCCTTCCGCCGCGCCCTCAAGACGTGGTTGTTCCAGCAAGCGGGACTGGCCTAGGGGATTTTATAGGGGTTTTAAGTACTTTTAATTGGACATATTCAAATATTTCGTTTTAATTAAATTTTTAATTAGGCATAATATGTATATATGTTAGTATTTTATCTAATTTGTCAGCCGCCCTGAGTCCGAAAGGAGAAGGGCGGGATATAAATGCAATTAATAAATAAATAAATAAATAAAATAAATTGTTAATTTAAGGATAATATAATTTAAGACAGAATATAATTATTGTATTGTAAACCCTGTGTGTAGCTCTGGGAAGTCGGGGGGAAGGGAGGGGGATGGGGAAGGGTGGGGTATGAGGGAGGTGGGGAGTTATATTGTAAAAATTTTAAAAATTTTCAATAAAAAAAAAAAGAAGGTGGTTATTATCTTTAAAGCCCGACAGCTGCAAAATTCATGTGCACACATGCGCACGCTGGAGGGAGGGCTTAATTGAAGAGTTTAATTAAAAAAAAATAGAGAGTGCTGTGCATGAGTCGTACGCCAAAACCATATCCAGATCAATCACCATCTCCTCTCTCAGCTTTCCCTGCATGCCATCTTTTAATCCTGTTCTCAAAACAAGCTCCATGTCTCTATAATATAACATATCATTCTGAAATATATCCACAATATCTTCTGTTAATTCATCCGCCCGTCATACCTGAGCTGTACAATCTTGAAAAACAAATGCTCTCTTTTCATAAAATCCCCCAATTTCTTATCCAAAAAATCCTCAGTTTCCTGTAAGTCCTTGAATATAATTAACGGGGGGAGTAGAAGTAAAGACATTTTAAATTTGAACTATTGTAAAAGAAAAAAAAGGAAGAAAAAAGAAAAAAAACCTTGAACTTTCAATAAGCTGGAAAAGTTCTCTACAATATATCTGTATCCATTCACTAACCGGAAGAGAAGTGAAAGTTTTCCTTAACAATGCCTTTTGCTACAAAGAAACGGCAGTTCCACAGCCATTTTCTTCTTGCTTTAGTTTGATGCAAGTAAGGAAGATAGTACAGTATTCTCTAAATTAAAGTTTTAAAATCATTTAAAATCCAGTCCTCCTGTTCAATTCCGTCTGCTTTAAATTTTACTCACAATAAGTGTCTTTAAAAAGCAGAAGTGGCAGCTGCTTCTGGCTTTGCTCCTAAAAAAAAAAAAGAGCAAAGGCACCGTGGGGTGCGGAGAAAATGCCCGGACTCTGAGAGAGCCATTCACTTTCGAATCCCCCAACAAAGAAAGGGGGGAAAGGAGTCTTCTATCTCTATCCAGGCAAACTCACCCCCCCCTTCGCCCGAGGGGAGAGGTTCCTAGCCAAGAAACAGCTGTTGATCACTGTCTCTTCAGGCTTTGACGCAGCCCCAGGCGGACGGCTAAAAAAAGCTGCCATCTCCACAGCTGTTTTCCCACCAGAAGTCCAAGCTGACACACATTCTTATTGGGCTGGCTCTCTCCTGCCCTTCCTGCTTCCTGCTTCCTGCTTCCTGCAGAGATGCAGCCAAGCAGGAGTCCCGCCCAATAAGCTTGTCAGCTCATTGGAGAACAGCGTGAGGCCACTCTCTTTTACACACACACACACACAGAGAGAGAGAGAGAGAGAGAGAGAGAGAGAGAGAGAGAGAGAGAGAGAGAGAGAGAGAGAGAGAGAGAGAGAGAGAGAGAGAGAGAGAGAGAGAGAAGCGAAGCGCAAGTGCCTCTCTCTGTCTCTGTCTCTCTCTCTCTGCAAATGGCAGAGGAGGCTGGGAGCCGCAGGAGAAGGCTCAAAGAGCCACATGCGGCTCCAGAGCTGCAGATTGCTGACCCATGATATAGACCTACACCCTTACATATAAGTAACATATAAATATTAATCACTGTCCATCTTGAATACATAATGGAAGGAGGAAGCTTTAGAGTTCACAAGGTTAATACTGTATGGAACAAAACTATGACTGAATCTGGATGTTCTGCTTCGGATACCACAGAACCTCCTCCCAGAAGGTAACAAGGAAAACAGGTCATGAAGAGGATGTGTAGTGTCACAGACAATCTTGCGGACCCTACTCAAGCAACGCTTATGTGCCATGTCCTGGATGGAAGGGAGGGAACTGCCAATAATCTTTTCAACCATCCTCACCACTCTCTGCATCGCTTCCTGTCTGAAGCAGTGATGCTTCTAAACCAGACTGTGATGCTGTATGACAGGAT
Source organism: Protobothrops mucrosquamatus (assembly GCF_001527695.2). Classification (NCBI taxonomy): domain Eukaryota; kingdom Metazoa; phylum Chordata; class Lepidosauria; order Squamata; family Viperidae; genus Protobothrops; species Protobothrops mucrosquamatus. Next base: position 209,663 of record NW_015387719.1, on the reverse strand, counting down.
GCTCTCTATCGTCCCTCTGTAGAAAGTGATAAGGACAGGGGAAGGAAGATGTGCTTTTCTCATGTGATGCAGAAAATGCAGGCGCTGCTGTGCCGCTTCACCAGTGTCTCGCTGTTGAGCGACCAAGCCAGCCTACTTGTTAACTGCACACCCAGGAATTTGATGCTGGTAACCATCTCCACAGGTGAATCATTAATGCAGAGAGAAGTGTGGCTGTGCCTGCCTTTTCTGAAATTGACAATGATCTCTTTGGTTTTTCCAGTATTTTAAACTAGGCTGTTTTCCTTACACCAGTTCAGTTAGGCAGATAAATCTAGCTGCTCATTTTTAAAAGCACTTTCCAAGATGTAGCTTGTAGGTCTATAGAACTTTATTGGCTCAGCCCATACTGCAGGAGAAATTACTAGGTATGAACATTCCCAACTGTAAAGGAGAATGGTGGTCATAGAAGAGATGAAAAGAGCTCAAGATAGCAACAAAAGACACCTTGTGTCTTCAGTGACATAAGATGGAGCTTCAAGCATGTGGCCAAAATTAACATCTTTTTTTTAAAAAAGAATTTCTCCATGGGTGCCTTCTAGTAATAAAAAAATCTAAAAACCTCTTAGAACCTTTATTTTGCAGCAGAAAACCTCCAGGATGAAAATTTTATTCTTTACCACTTGTAATACTGTATTTCTATTACTTGGTTTTCTTTCTCCTTGCAAATTAGGGCTAAATTAAACAATATGTTAATTAAGTAATGCATTGAACATGTATGGCTATTTTTATTTTAAGAGCAGCAAAGGTTCCAATATTAGATGTTTTTATGCAATCAGCAGAAAAGCCATGGAGACTTTTATGTCAGTTGAATTGATACATAAACTGCCCCTAAGAACAATTTCAAATTTCAAATTCTCCAAAGAGATATATAACAACTTTATTATAAGACTGCACCAACTAATAATGTATTTGTAAAGTCATATGCCTGTTATGTATCTATGCAACCAGATTCCCATGTCACTTTAACAATGATTTGCTTTATTCAAGGTCCATAAAATAAGCCTCAATAGTCAGAATGATTTCTGCAAGTAATATCCCTGGCAGGAAGGAAACTGCCTTTTTGAAACTTTGTAATTGGCTCCAGAGTGGCCCTACTCAAAATACCAGGAGCTCAAGACTGTATATAATGCAAATTAAAAATGAATATCTGCTAATGATTTTTAATGTTCTCCTCAAATACATTTCTCAACATTGCTTTAGATGTTACAAATAAAATAGTTTCTCTTTCTTTTTTAGCTTTGCATGGATGAAAGGTTTCCTTAGCAACAGTAATCATATCAAAACAGTATCTCTTTCTCCATGTGTGTGTGTCTTTGAGTGTGTGTGTGTTTGTGTGTTTGTGTTTGAATTTGTTTAGGTGTGTGTGTGTATGTGTGTGTGTGTGTTTGTGTGTATGTAAGGAACCACTTCAATCCACATCTTAAGAAAGCGGAACTCTTGGAAACGGTCTCTTCCAACAGGAACTTTTATTAAAAGAAATTGATAGCAGGCATGATAGACAGGATCTGAGGGATTTCCTTACAAATCAATGTTTTAAAGTGTCCCTAAGCAACCCCCACCCTGCAGTTCTTCCAGATAATTCAGACTGGCAGATTCCTAGGTGTTAAATCCAGGAAAGATAACATCAGTCCGGCTCCATTGGGCACGATCATTCAACAGCTTCTCACACCTTATTTTGATGATGGATAAATAAACCAGATCCCGGAGGCTGCATCTTTTCACCCCCCCCCCTTTTCCTAGCTGGCCGGTAAGGAGGAGAAGTTCAGAGGGTCATAGGATGAAAGGCAAATGGTTACATTGTGATGGTTAGCAGACCTGAAAGTGAATAAACAAAAGGTTACTTTGTAGTGAATAGAGGAAGTGAAAGCAATAAAACCCACATGCATACCACCCCTCCCCTTTAGGAGTATGGCAGGATCCAGGAGAGGGTAAGAATTGGTTTTATATCAGAGAAGATAGATAGAAAGGAAATATAACTGGATTCTGACAGTGTGTGTCTATGTTACATGTGAGGATTGCTAAACTGGGTAGGAAAACCACAAACCAAATCAATTGCCTCTGCTGAATTTAAATATGAACAAGAACCTTGGGAAAGTATTTAGCTTAGCATTCATGCAAATTCTAATGGTCTAAATATTTAATTGATCTCTTCCTGTTTCCTAAATAATATATTTAACCATTTCGCCTCCTTAGTATTTAATGCAAGTTGAGTAGAGTAACTACAAACAGAGAAGAAGTCATAGAGGGAATTGAAATTACCGGAACCTGGAATTTAATATAATTTAATTTAATATAATGCAAACACTAGCAATAGAAAACAATCCAACCAAAGTCCTAAACTTCAAAAGATCCAACTTTAACAAACTCAGAGAGAACCTATGAAAAACCCCATGGATGGAAATCCTAAAAGGGAAGAGGGGGCCAGGTTGTTCACCAAAGCACCAGAGGGAAGGACGAGAAACAATGGTTGGAAACTGATCAAAGAGAGAAGCAACCTGGAACTAAGGAGAAACTTCCTGACAGTGAAGACAATCAACCAGTGGAACAGCTTACCCCCAGAAATCATGGGCGCTCCATCACTGGAGATTTTTAAGAGGAGACTGGACATTCACCTGTCTGAGATGGTGTAGGGGGCTGGACTAGAAGACCTCCAAGGTCCCTTCCAGCTCTATTCTATTCTATTCTATTCTATTCTATTCTATTCTATTCTATTCTATTCTATTCTATTCTATTC
>NW_015387719.1:190522-206131 GCF_001527695.2 Protobothrops mucrosquamatus | reverse complement strand
AATGAAGCCTTTTGTTATAGCAGCACCCTAATTATTGAAACTCCTTCCCAAGAGAGATTAGAGTAGCTGAAGCTTGTTCTATTAATGCTGTTTAATTGCCTATATAGTGTGTGGTTCCCTAATTTTATTGTCGTTATATATTTTTTAATGAGGTAGGTGTGTTTATCTAATTTTTACTCTAGTCATATTGCAAATTAACTAAGGTCCTGGTACCAAAATGTGTGGTTTATGCATCTATTAATTAATTACTGGCCTTGCAAACCCAATTCATACACTGTTACAAAGGTAGAAACATATGACTTATTCAGTATTAATTAAAAATCCATTGTGGATTTAATTAGTACAAGGAATGCACAAAAAAGCAATGTTCCCAATTTCAGTAATTTATTCCATGCATGTTATCAAACAAGTAGCAAATATATGAGTTAAAAAGCAGCATCAGAATAAGATTTTAAAAGCACCTTCTCTATTTTTTATTTTTCTTTCTAACAGAAAAGGATTTATCCTGCTAAAAACTTTGTTTGTAAGTCCCAATGGGAATCTTTTGGAAAAATAGCACAGAAGAGTATAAAAATATTATTAATATTACTCCTAGACATGTTTACATAAAAGTAGTTCCTTATGATCACATGCAAATCAGAACAGAAGTAGTCAAAATCAGACAGCTTAAAATATTGAAAACGTGCAGCTCATATAAGTAGGATCAGGAAAACAAGGGTGTTCTTTTGCACTACATCTTTAGAACTTGGCCATCTGTAAGAATCTGATTTTTGACATGCTTGCTGTAGTTATCCATAGCAGATTGAAAAAAGATACTAGTGAATAGGTTAGCTCTTGTTCTGATAACCTTTGACCTTTTCTTCTTTCAGATTGAAACTGCTGGCAACGTCTCAACATAAATCAGTTCTCAGTTTTGACAGGCCCAAAGCTAGGATGGCATACCTTGTGAAAGTAAGACCCGGGAGACTCAATCATGTCAGGGTTGTGCTTATTTCATGAAATGTCAATTTGTTATATGCAACAAAAAAAAGTTTCTCTGAGGGGAGGTTAAAAAAAAACACGGTCAAGCCATCTTTATCTTTAAAAGACTCTGAAGCCTAAGAAGCAGATGGCCTGGTAGTCTTTCTCTAAATAATTAAATGGACCACCTGAAAATTTTTACAGAGATCCATCATTTCGAAAAAGAGTGCTGTTACTGTGGTTTCAAATAACTGAGCCAGAAATAAATGAGTGGCCTACTTGTACGCAACATGATAACAGCAGAGACTTTGATTTACATCTGTCTCATGACTGCCATCAAATTGTTGGCCAGATTTTTGCCATCAGGATATGATAGTGCTAGTAGCTGGCAGCATCACAGTAGTTTAAAGCTACTTTGAATTGGCACAGTCTTGTACCTTTATGGTAAATCTCTCTAGTTGTAAGGACCCACCTCACTTTACATCTTAAGAATACAGAATTCTTGGAATATCCTTTCCAACAGGCATATTTATTAAGATAAAATGATTGTAGGCGTGCTAGACAGGATCTGAGGAATTCTCTCCCACCCTTCAATGTTTCAAGTGTTTTCAAGCAGCCCCCCACCCCACAGTTCTTCCGGGCGACGATCCTCCTCCTCTCTTTTCCCAGACTCCAGGCACTGCATTGTTTCCCCCCCTTTCCCTTACTGCCGGCAAAAGGGAGACTTCAGAGAGGAGTAGATGAAAGGTTATGGCCATATTATTATGGTCAGTCCTCTTGGTGAGGATCCACATTCAGTCCCTCTGGAATTTAATGAAGGAAGTGAGAGCCATAAAACCCCTTTGCTCATCCCCCTTCCCCTTCATAGTATGACAGAATCCAGAGAGAGCAGAAATGGGGTTTTCCATAGTTGATAACTAGAAATGAAATATAATTGGATTCTGACACTAGTAATATATGATCTGGTGGTTACTGGCACTGCCAGTTGTGATTCTGCCATAAGTGGTTTAGAATCGGTGGCCCACATGCTGTTATATTGGGGCATGCCAGGAAGTTCTTTCCCCGTGGCAAATGCTTGAGCGTAAAGTGGAATTGGTGAAAATGCTGGAACCAACGGGCTTTCTTGGGGTTGAGCTTCCTGGATGTTTTCAAGGCTTCCACACCTGGAAAGGGATTTTATTGCCTTCAAGGAACTGGTACCACGTGAGTAAGGACCACCGAATCCCTTATGCCTCTTTCTTCCACACAGGCCAGCGCTGTTCCATTTCGGTGAGTTTCTTGGATGTATATGTACAGGGTTGCAATAACCCTTCATCGTTTTCTGGTAATAGTACAGCTCCCACTGCCACATCACTTGCATCTGCCTGTATTATGAAGGGCTTGTCCATGTCTGGGTGCCTCAGTACTGGTTCGGCAGAAAAAAGTCTCTTTAATCTTTCAAATGCCGCTTGGCATTCCATTGTCCATTTTAGTGGCTGGCTAGGTTTTACTGAGGATGCTCCCTTCATTTTTAGTAAGTTCGTGAAGCGCAGGGCTATCTGGGCAAATGAGGGGATGAATTGGCGGTAAAAGTTTGCGAAGCCCAGGAAACTTTGCAGCTGCTTTCTTGTGTGAGATGGTGCTCATTCTAATACTGCTCTGACCTTTTCTGGGTCCATTTCAATGCCCTGTGGGGATATGCGATAACCTAGGTAGTCTATCCTTTCCTGGTGGAATTCGCATTTTGATAGTTTGGCATATAGGTGGGTGGCTCGCAGTTTCTTTAAAACTGCTCTGACTAGGTTGACATGTTCCTCTTTTGATTCGGTGAAGATAAGAATGTCATCTAAGTAAACCAGGACCCCCTTAAATAGGTGCTCCCTTAGTACGTCATTGATTAATTGCATAAATACTGCAGGCCCCCCTTGTAATCCAAATGGCAAGACTTTGAATTGGTAGCACCCCATTGGGCAGTTAAATGTGGTCTTCCATTCATCCCCCTCCTTAATTTTCATGCAATAGTACACTTCCCTTAGATCTAGTTTATTAAAAAAAAAATCCTTTCAAGAGGTGTGATAACATGTCCTTCATGAGGGGTAGGGGGTATAGGTTGGTTTCACTGATTGTATTTAGGAGCCTATAATCCACGCATAAGCGTAAAGCATCCTTCTTCTCTCTAAAGAGGACCGGAGCGGCCACTTTTGGCTTGGCAGTTTCGATGAACCCCCTTTCTAGGTTTTTCTTTATGAATCTTTCCATTTCCTCCTTCTCCTTTGGGCTCATGGAGTATAATCTGGGCTTTGGGAGTTTTGCTCTGGGCTTGAATTCTATGGCACAGTCAGTGGGTTGATGGGGGGGAGGCTCATCCGCCCTCTCCTTGCTGAAATCTTCAGCAAGATCTCTGTATTCCTCTGGTATTTCTGGTAGCCCCTTTTCCGCTCCCATGGATGCTTTTTCCATTCTTAATTTTGGTAGATCCCCTTGAGGTTTTAAGTCCATAGGATACCCTTTCGGGAAATTGATTTCTGCCATCCTCCAATTCACCCAGGGGTTCCATTTCTTTAACCATTCCATCCCTAGGATCATCGGGCATTCCATGCCTGGGGTTACTACAAATGTTATGTCTTCCTCATGTTTGCCCAGGGAGAGGTGTATTGGTAAAGTGGCTAGGGTAGCTGGCACCCCTCCCCGGCTATGGACCCATCTAACTGGCCAAATGAGATTGGTTGTTCCAGTCTCCTCGACGGAATGCCCAGGTTCCCCACTAGCATCGGGCTAATGAGGCAGCGGGTGCAGCCAGAGTCTATTAAGGCTTTCATCTTGACAGCTTCGGGCATGGGGGGAATTAATATAGTCACTGTCTTGAGGATGGGTGCGATGCGTCCACTTACCAGGGGTTCGCCCTCTGAGCTGTCATCTGAGGCATCCACCGGCCCTGCGGTGTAGGTTGGAGTTCTTTCCCCCTGATGAGCAGAGGTAGGGGATTCCACAGCCTCCATCATTCTCATGGCAGTTTCTTTTGCCTTAGCTGGAGAATTCCCAGATTTGCTGGCCAGTGATCTGTTTGGGTTGTGCTGGGGGGCTTTTGAGCGGCATTCTACTGCTTGATGCCCCTCTCTCCCGCACTTGAAACACCCCATTTGCTTCTTGGCTGTAGCCGATGGCTTCCCTGGTTCACGTGTCGACTCAGGTGGTGAGCGGCTCCATTGTTTTCCTCGACAGTGCCTCTTCAGTAGGTCAATCTCTGCTTCCTCTGCCAGGACGTACCATTCGTCAAGTTGGTGTGGGTCCCCTCGGGGCAGGCAAGCATCATATAGGTCATAATTTAGTCCATCTTTGAAATGGCTAAGGAGGATGTCTTCCGGCCAGTTCAGTTTGCTGGCAATGGCCCAGAATTCTTGAATATATTCGGCTACTGAGCGTTTGCCTTGCCTCATCATTTTGATCCTTTCGTGGGCTTTGTGATCAGCCAGGGGGTCCTCAAATTGCCTTCTCAGAGAGGACATGAAATGGTTGAAGTCGTTGAGCTCTGGGGCATTGGAGTCATGCAAGTTCACCACCCAATCTGCAGCCGGCCCATCCAGAGCAGGTTGCACGATCCTGATATGGGCTTTGTCGCTGGGGATGTGCCACCCGTATTCCTCCATGTAGCTGAGGACTTTGGTCAGGAAAAATCCCAAGGGTGTCGGCTCACCCTTGAATCTCACATCCAGTGGCAGTAGTCTTTGAATGGATCAGTGCCTTCGCTGTCAGTGGTATTGCCTTCCATCCATGTGCGATGGGAGGGAGTGGGGACTACTGGATCAGCGAACATACCCGGGGCTGCAGTTTCCACTTCCCCCTCGGTGTCTCTCCAGTTGCAGCTCCAGGAGCTGGTGTGGCCGTAGGGCTCAGAATTCTCCTCTCTCTTCATCAAGTCGATAGCTTTCTCTAGGATCCAGCTCGAGTGCGGTGCCCAGCTTTCCTCGTCTTCGCTTGCGTACAGGGATTTCCCCATCTCCTGCTTCCTTTCTGGTTGGGTGGGTCCCCGTCTCAGGGTCACCTTTCTTGATTTCTTTTCCCACTCGCCTTTCTTTCCAACGCCCATTGACCACCGAGGTTTGTGGTTGCGCGTCTTCACCACCTCTTCTCCTGAGGAATCTGATTTCTCAGAACCCGACATCTGGCAGGTTTTCAGTTGGGGCAGCGGCTCCCTTTCCGGGGGGGGGGGTTTTCTCCCTTCCCTGCTCTGTTGTCTGACATGGTGTTTTTTGCAAAGTCCCCCGGCAAGGTTCTCCCTTCCAGGTGGACTATTTTTTGCAGACCCTGTCTAATGTAAGGACCCACCTCACTTTACATCTTAAGAATACAGAACTCTTGGAATATCTTTTCCAACAGGCATATTTATTAAGATAAAATGATTGTAGGCATGCTAGACAGGATCTGAGGAATTCTCTCCCACCCTTCAATGTTTTACGTGTTTTCAAGCAGCCCCCCCACCCCACAGTTCTTCTGGGTGATGATCCTCCTCCTCTCTTTTCCCAGACTCCAGGCGCTGCATTGTCCCCCCCCCCCCTTTTCCCTTACTGCTGGCAAAAGGGAGACTTCAGAAAGGAGTAGATGAAAGGTTATGGCCATATTGTTATGGTCAGTCCTCTTGGTGAGGATCCACATTCAGTCCCTTTGAAGTTTAATGAAGGAAGTGAGAGCCATAAACCCCTTTGCTCATCCCCCTTCCCCTTCCTAGTATGACAGAATCCAGAGAGAGCAGAAATGGGGTTTTCCATAGCCGATAACTAGAAATGAAATATAATTGGATTCTGACACTAGTAATATATGATCCTGAATAACATTCCTGCACATGGTAGACAAACCTTAAGGCTTTTTTTTTTTGCATTTTACAATAACATTCCATAAAGTCCAACCCATTAGATTGTAACTCTTTCTTATCCTAACCCCCATTTCACCTTCCCTTCCCACCTCCCTTTTTTCTTAATCCTAAAAGAAACAAGCAAAAGTTCTTATAGAAAAAGAGATGATGATAAGTGCTACTAAAGGACCTTGCATTTTCTCTTAACCTAGAACAGTGTTTCTCCACCTCGGCCATTTTAAGATATGTGGACTTCAACTCCCAGAATTCCCTAGCCAGCCATGCTGGCTGGGGAATTTTGGGAGTTGAAGTCCACACATCTTAAAATGGCCAAGGTTGAGAAACACTGACCTAGAAAGTACACCGATGATAGGGTATTTTAGTTAGAAATTATGTCCCATCATTAATACAGGAAATTGTTCTTACTGTGCCTTTTCTATCAAGGAAATGGAATGTTAACTCCTCCTGTTTTCTTCCTCTTCAAAGTATTTTCCTCAACTTCCCACCTACCTATCTTTGGGGTAACTTATAAAGAAAAAGGATAAAAACTGAGATGGTGGCTTAAGCCTGCTCAAAATAGAGGGTTATCAATCTTCTATTGCTTCTAACTTTTCCTCCAGTTTCTAATTTTATTCTTATAACCATGTTTTTTTTGTACATAAGTCCAGTATATGGTACAATATGAAAGGTATTTTGCCATAGGCCTTGCAAGAACTTATCATACATGGGCTGCAAGAATCCAGGCAAGCACTAGAAAGCAGCAAATAAATTAATTTTTTTGTTAGCTCTTTGTTCCCATCTAACTGTTGTCTAGAGATTTGCAGCTCCAATACTGTAGGATTACAATGCAGCATAGTTAAATCCAGCTCAATATTTAAGTTGACGGATGAATGGTCTAATCAATTCCTAAAAGCCAGAACTGAGCAATTGTTTTATTAGTACCAACCAAAATGTCATAAAAGGCTGACAAGAGTTACAAAACCAAAATACAGTAGATTGGGGGAGAAACAGAAAAGTCCAAACATTGGGAAAGTTTGCACGTATTTGGTCATGCAAGCTTTATCCTAGTATTAGCCCAAAGACAGATTTTAGAGCAAAGGCATTAGTAATTTGTATCAGTCTGTATCTGATGTTCAGAAATAAAAAGAAAAGAAACAGTTGTATCCCTACCCCTATCTTACCCTCAAGTTCTCAAAACACAAACATTAAATGCATCTCATGTTGATGGATTATTCCTTGGAAATTCCTTTCAAATGATGTATAGTCAAAAAGGGTCACACTGACTAGTGTTACCAAGTGATTGAAAAGGATATAATCTTTGGAAATGTGCAGTGCCTTTTTCTCTTTTTAATAAAATTAACTTTTACATCCTGTCCATGAAGCTCAGTGTGGTTTATTCCCAGGTAAACATACACAGAATTCAAATCTTAATTCTCTATATCTCTCTAATAACACAACCTCTACGCCTGGAATGTGAGATTTCATTAATTGTGATAAGATTATAGAAATACAAAGTATAAGTTGAAAAGAGATATTTAATCTTTAATAGTGCAGTTGCTATTTAACCAGCAGTATGTCTTGTATAAGGTATGAAAGGACCACATTTTATGGAATATAAGATCTCTCCTGATCAGTTACTTGTTTACATTCTTTATTTATAAATGTAATGGTGAGACTTTGCTGCTCTTCTGAACCTTCCAACTTTATAGAATTGTATGTGTGTCTTTCCTCCTGTATCAGAGTACTATTAAATATATCAGTATACTATCAATTTTTTAAAAAAATAAATTACATTTTTTTAAATACAATAGGAAGATGGACCATCAAGGATACATGGAGAGAAATGAATCTGGAAAAAGCACAATATACTTTTTACTCCAATAGACATAAATCGTGGTCAAGAATTGATATGATATGGACTTCTTATGATCTAAAGACTATGATACAAGAAATTGAAATAGAACTGAATATTTGGGCAGATCACAACCCAGTCAAAATGACTTGGAAAGGATCCAGGAAAAGACCGAACTGGTCTTTGAATAAATCAATATTGAAGGAAAAGGAATTTCTACAATTTGCAACAAAAGAAATGGAATTTTTTTAAAAAATTAACAAAAAAGAAGAAATTTCCATTCAAACTGTATGGGACACGGCAAAAGCATACTTTAGAGGTTTGGCTATAACTTATCTTGCCAAAAAGAATAAAGAAAAGAAACTTACACAGCATAGATTGAAAGAACAACTTACTACTCTGGAATCTGAGTTACAAATGGATCTGCAAAAGAAAACGCTGAAGACACAAATGGAATTAATAAAACACAAATTAAACTTACTTGAGATGGATACAATGGCACAACAGATTAAACGATCTAAACAGAATTTCTTTGAAAATGCTAATAAACCAGGGAGATGGCTTGCATATAGATTGAAAAAAGAAAGAGAAAAAAGATTAATAAGTAAGCTACGGGACTCACAGGGTGAGTTACACTGTCATAATGATTTAATGAAAAAAATTATGAAGGCTTACTATGAGACACTTTATAAGGCGGAGATGGTTTCCAAAGAGGTAATTCAGGATTACTTAAAAGAAGCAAACCTCCCAAAGGTTCCTGAGAATATGCGGCAGAGGCTGAACGAGAATATATCAATGATGGAGATTACAGAGGCAATAAAAAAGCAAAAGAAAGATAAAACACCAGGACCTGATGGACTTCCTGCAGAATTTTATGTAGCATTACAAGATACTATAACTCCAATCTTGAAAGATTTATGTAATGAAGTCTTCACATAGACAAAAATACCGGATTCATGGACTGAAGCTAATATTACTTTGATACCTAAAGAAGATACTGATCGTACACTAATTAAAAATTATAGGCCAATATTGCTACTAAACGTGGATTATAAATTTTTTACTGCAATAATGGCAAAAAGAATGAAAAATTTTTTGACTGAATTTATTCACTCAGATTAAAATAGTTTCCTACCAAAAAGACAGATAAAGAACAACTTGAGGATTATTTTAAATTTCTTGGAATATTACGAAATCCATCCAGGGAACCAGATGGCACTTATATTTCTTGATGCACAAAAAGCTTTTGATAATTTAAACTGTCAGTTCATGTTTCAACAACTTCAAGAAATGGATTTTGGTGAGAATTTTAATAAAGCAATTCAAGCAATTTATAAGAAACAAACAGCAAGAATACTCTTAAATGGAGATTATACAGATGGATTTGATATTTAAAAAGGTACTAGACAGGGATGTCCATTGTCTCCCTTGTTATTTATTCTTACACTAGAGGTATTGGCTAGAAATATTAGACAAGATACCAAAATTAAAGGACTGGAGATTAAAGACCAGAAATATAAACTACAGGCTTTTGCGGATTACTTGGTTTTTATTTTAGAGGAGCCACTGGAAACAGCCGATAAACTCTTGCAGAAAATTGAGAAATTCGGAGAAGTGGCTGGAGTGAAAATAAATAGGGAAAAGACTAAAGTATTAACAAAAAACCTAACAGATAAACACAAAATTCAACTTGCTAAAATGAAAAACCTTCAAATAGTTAAAAAAGTTAAATATTTGGGCATTTATTTAACTGCAAAATATACTACATTGAAAGAAGATTATTATGAGAGATTAATGAAACAAATAAAAATAGACTTGGAAAAGTGAGAAAATCTTCAATTATCACTGCTAGGAAGAATAGCGACTGTTAAGATGAACATTTTACCAAAGCTAATTTTTCTATTTCAAACAGTTCCTGTTAAACTGAGTAAGAATTTTTTTTGATGATCTAAATGCAATGATTTTAAGATTTATATGGCAAAGAAAGAAACTAGAATCAAATGTAAACTGTTACAAGAAGCAAAAGATAGAGGGGGCTTTGGACTTCCAGATTGGAGACTTTACTATCAAGAAGCTATTCTGCTTTGGCTCAAAGAATGGATTGTATTGAGAAATAAAAGATTGCTTTATTTAGAGGGACACGATCTTCAACTAGGTTGGCATGCTTTTATATGGTATGAGAAAACTAAAGCGCATAAAGGTTTTCAAAATCACGCCATAAGAAACGTACTACTTTCAGAATGGGAGAAAATCAAACATAAAATATATATGAAAATACCTGAGTGGCTTTCAACAATGGAAACATTTGCTTACCCAAACCTGATTAACTATGATAAACTGGTTAGTTATAAAGATATTTTGGATAAAGATGGAAAATGTAAGGACAGGCAAACTCTTCAACAACAAGGTATTGACCTGACATTGTGGTCCTATTTGCAAATTCAAAAAAAAAAACACGAAAAAGATATAATCAACAGGATTTTATAAAGAACAGATTCCACTAGATAAAATTTTGTTAAAAAGAGATGAGAATTTAATTAAGAAACTCTATAAATTTCTTCTAAATTGGAAGATGGAAGAAGAACAACTGAAAGAGACAATGATAGTATGGGCAAAGAACTTTGGATATTCTATAGATTTAGAAGACCTGCAAAAACTTTGGGATAAAAATATTAAGCTTACAAAAGCAGCAGCATATAAAGAAAAATTATACAAGATGTTTTATAGATGGCATATGACACCAGTTTGCTTAGTGAAAATGTTTAAAAATGTATCGAATACTTGTTGGAAATGTAAACAACAGCCAGATACTTACTACCATGCCTGGTGGGTATGCCCTAATGCTAAGAAGTATTGGTTAAAGATTCATAGATGGTTCGAAAAGATGATGAAAATACAATTTAAACCCGAATTGTTTTTGCTAGGAATATTAAGACCTAATTATGGTAAAGAGAATGACTATTTGATATTACATGTTTTAACAGCGGCAAGAATAGTATTTGCCCAATTTTGGAAAAATGAAAATCTACCATCTGACCAGGCTATAATTACTAAAATTTTAGATTGTTCAGAAATGGATAGATTAACATTGGAGATGAAAGAGAAAGATGATTCAGTTTATTTTAAAATTTGGGAAAATTTTTATCAATGGTTGGAGACGCGTTAGAATCTGAAAAGTATTTAATATTACAGAATAGATGATGGATTTTTAGCTGAGTTATAGTTCATAGGTCAGTGGTTCTCAACCTGTGGGTCAGGACCCCTTTGGGGGGTCGAATGACCCTTTCACAGGGGTTGCCTAAGACCATCGGAAAACACATATTTCCGATGGTCTTAGGAACCAAGACACTGCTCCTCTATCTCCTTGCCCTCCTCTTCCTCCTCCCCTTCTTCCTCCTGCTGCCCCCCAGGCGACTCGGGCGGGCGCCGGGACAAGAGGGGTGCCTGGGGGGAGCAGCCAGGCTGGTGGAGGGGCTGGCAGGGGTTCCGCGGCACCAGCCCCCACCGCAGCTCCATTGGATGGGTGGAGGGTGAGGCCAGGCAGTGTGGAGTCCCGGCTGGGGCGATGGTGGCGGTTTTCTCACCCTCCTCCTCTCCTTCTTCCTCCTGGTGCCCCCCGGGCGGCTCGGGTGTGCACCGGGACAAGAGGGGTGCCTGGGGGGAGCAGCCAGGCTGGAAGAGGGGCTGGCAGGGGCCGTGTGGCACCAGCCTCCACCGCGGCTCCATCGATGGGCAGAGGGCGAGGCCAGGCAGCACAGAGTCCCGTATGGAGCGGCTGCTTCCTCACCCTCCTCCTCTCCTTCTTCCTCCTGCTGCTCCCCAGGCAGCTCGGGCGGGCACTGTCCCCACCGTGGCTCCATCGATGGGTGGAGGGCGAGGCTGGGCAGCGCAGAGTCCTGGTGGGGGCGGCGGCCAGGCCGGGGGCGGCAGGGACCCCCGACGATGCAGCTGTAAGAGAGAGAGAGAAAGAGAGAGAGGAAAGAGAGAGAAACAGAGGAAAAGAGAGAGGAAAGAGAGAAAGAGAGAGGAAAGAGAGAGAAAGAGAAAGAGAAAGAGGGAGGAAACAGAGAAAGAGAGAGAGGAAAGAGAAAGAAAGAGAGGAAAGAGAGAAAAAGAGGAAAGAGAGAGAGAGGGAGAGGGAGAGGAAAGAGAAGAAAGAGAAGAAAGAGAGAGAGAGGGAGAGGAAAGAGAGAGAGGGAGGGAGAGGAAAGAGAGAGAGAGGAAAGAGGGAGGGGAGAGAGGAAAGAGAAAGGAAAGAGAGGAAAGAGAGACACAGACAGAGACTGTTTTGACATCTAAAATGAAGATAACACTGCATATATCCTTGTTTACCTTTATTTTATATATATACACACACAAACACAGATACATACATACATACATACATTAAAGGTAAAAAAAGGATATATGCAGTGTTATCTTCATTTTAGATATCAAAAGGGTTTTGCGGCTCCCAGTGTTTTGTTTTCGGTGGGAAACGTGTCCAAGTGGCTCTTTGAGTGTTTTGGGTTGGCTACCCCTGTCCTAAGGGAGGCTGCACTGCTTCACGGCCCTTTCCGCAGAGGAGGCTGAAGTAAGCTCTGCCGGCACTGTCGCCCTCTTCTCTCTCCCTCCCTCCCTCCCTCCCTCTCTCTCTCTCTCTCTCTCTCTCTCTCTCCCTCTCCCCGCCTGGGTGCTTCTCCAACCAGGCTGGGCGGAGCCGGCGGAACAGCCTTCCTGCCCCCCCAGCCAGCTGGATGGGGGGTTGGGGGTCTTTCTTTCTCTTTCCTCTCTCTCTTTCTCTCTCTCTTTCTCTGTTTCCTCCCTCTTTCTCTTTCTCTCTCTTTCCTCTCTCTTTCTCTTTCTCTCTCTCTTTCCTCTCTCTTTTCCTGTTTCTCTCTCTTTCCTCTCTCTCTTTCTCTCTCTCTCTTACGGCTGCATCGTCGGGGGTCCCCATTGTCCCCGGCCTGGCCGCCCCCCCACCAGGACTCCGCACTGCCCAGCCTCGCCCTCCACCCATCGATGGAGCCGCGGTGGGGACAGTGCCCACCCGAGCTGCCTGGGGAGCAGCAAGAGGAAGAAGGAGAGGAGGAGGGTGAGGAAGCAGCCGCCCCATATGGGACTCTGCGCTGCCTGGCCTCGCCCTCTGTCCATCGATGGAGCCGCGGTGGGGGCTGGTGCCACGCGGCCCCTGCCAGCCCCTCTGCCAGCCCGGCTGCTCCCCCCCAGGCACCCCTCTTGTCCCAGCGCATGCCTGAGCCACCCGGGGGGCACCAGGAGGAAGAAGGAGAGGAGGAGGGCAAGGAAACCTCCACCGCCACCCCAGCCGGGACTCCACGCTGCCTGGCCTCACCCTCCACCCATCCAATGGAGCCGTGGTGTGGGCTGGTGCCGCGGAACCCCTGCCAGCCCCTCCACCAGCCTGGCTGCTCCCCCCAGGCACCCCTCTTGTCCCGGCGCCTACCCGAGTTGCCTGGGGGGCAGTAGGAGGAAGAAGGGGAGGTGGAAGAGGAGGGCAAGGAGATAGAGGAGCAGCGTCTCGGTTCCTAAGACCATCGGAAATATGTGTTTTCCGATGGTCTTAGGCGACCCCTGTGAAAGGGTCATTCGACCCCCAAAGGGGTCCCGACCCACAGGTTGAGAACTACTGCTCTAAGGGGCAATGCTCATCTCAATTTTCTAGCCGAGGGAGCCAGTGTTGTCTAAAGATGCTTCTGTGGCCAAGGCATATGGAACACGGTTATCTTTGCACCAAAGTGGTACCTATTTATCTGCTTGCAGGTGGGCAGGAGCTGGAGCAAGTAACAGGAGCTCACCCTGTTGCACAGGACTTGGGTGTCAAACTTGGGCTGTCAGCTTTCCAGCTAACAAGCTCAGCATTTTTAACCACTGAGCCATCATGTTCCCTTCATACATTTTTAGAGAATAGAACAAACTTCATTGAACTTGAATTTTTAGTTGGAGAAAATGGGTTATGATGTTAATGAGAATTATTTAAGGCAGGAATGTCAAACTGCCGGCCTGTGGGCTGGATACATCATGGCAAAACCGCACCCATTCCATTGCCAGCAATGGAAAAAAAGTTGCGATACGTCACGACACGTCACGTGACATTATGAGTTTGACACCCTGATTTAACGTAAAGATGCATAAATAATATTTGACAATGCAGGTATTTCAGCTTAAACTATTTAAAGACCTATATTTGATTGAAGTCAAGCAAGGAAAATGTAAAGCAGCTGTCTGCCAGGCAAGTACAAATCAGGCCACCAATTCTTCTGTGTTTTTAATTTTGTCTTCAAGGCATATGAAGTCTGAAATACCCTTGAGGCTTAACTATACCATAGGTCATAATGGAAATTAAATCTTTTATCAGCTAGCAGAAGCTGTACTAATACTAATTTCATAGGGTAGGTGACTTCTCCAAGATACTTTGTCCATCTGCCATCTTTCATCTAGTTCAAAGGAATTTGCTAATCCCATTAAAAAGGAGAAAAATGGAGCAGGACAGCCTGGTCCCCACAGTACCTAGCGACTGAACATTTGAAAACCTTTTTGACCCTGGAGTTTCCTGATCTGGTAAGAGGATGCTAAAATATTTAAGAGTTATACTTCCAGTTTTTGGGGAAGAGTCTCTTTCTTTCCCTTCTGTGTCATAAGCTCCAACCAATTCATTTTTGTGCATAATGCATAATGTTTTGAGTATCCAACTTTGTTGGAAAGATTTCAGGATAACTCTGAACTTGGAAATATGTCACCCTTGAACCCATGTGCCCTTTCAAGGAAACAGAGAATGGGAACACTTTGGTAAATTTGGAATTTAGGGCTTAGAACTTTTCAAATTAGAAATTTTACATCCTTAAATTTTAGATATTTGTACAAAATGGTTAGGTTTAGACCCTTTTAATTTAATATTTAGCAGAGTAGAATGCAACTGAAAGTGGTAGGAAACTATGGGATAACTGTTTTGGCGATTTTGATCAGAAGATGACCCAAGACTATAAGTTGCACCTCAATCCACATTTTAAGAAAGTAGAACTCTTGGGGTTTCCGGTTTGAGATGTCGACTTCATCGGAGGCTTCCTTTGAAGTCTCCCTCCCGGGGCTGCGTTAGAGCCGTGCCGACAGCATAAATCAGCTGTCGGGCGGCTTGAAACTCACCTCCTGGGCTAAAGGAGGTGAGGGAGCCGCTCCGGATAGGTGTTGAGCTCCCCAAGTTCCTTGAGGAATTTGGGTGAGAGCCCCGCCGGAGTCCGGAGCCATCTCCACACCCCGGGCAGACCTCGCCGTGTGCGAGACAAGAAGTCGCGCTCGCTGCTGCTTTCAGAAGATGTTCTTTTTTTTGTGAGTACTTATCTTTACAGCCGGTGCTGAACAGGAAAATGGACTTAACAGGGTTTTAATTTTAAATTTAACTCTGGAAGATCAAAGAGATCTCCCCCATTCGTCAAAGTGAAAGTGAGGAGGAAAATGGCTGCGGCAGTTGTTTTTTTGCAACAAAGAAAAATCTCCACTTTCCCTTTGGTATAGTGAGGACGGACTTTGTGGATTCTTTTTTTCCTCTGACTTAGGATTTTTGATTTAAAGGACTATTTAAAAGAAATATATAATGGCTTCTAAGCGGATTGGACCTTCTGCTATTCCAAAATTAATTAAAACAACTGTACTTTCATCTTTGCAACCCTCATCGCAGATATCTAAATCTCCTCCCCCCACATCTACTCCCTTCCTCACTTTTCAAAAATTACAAGAAGTGCTTGATGATTATACTGAAAAGCTTATGTTAAAAGTGCGGCTTGGAATCCCCTTCCCCGGGCAAAGGGGAGGGGGGAGAGTTTCCCTGATAGGGGTAGAACTCCCGAGCTCTCACAGTTTTATAGCTGTGGGGGTGGAGGTGAGGTCCCCCAGAGTCAGGGTTTTCTCCGCGCTTCGGGCTGCCTCCGTTCTATGAACGAAGCCAGACACGGATTCAACCTCTGCTTATGGGAGA
>NW_015387719.1:184477-186979 GCF_001527695.2 Protobothrops mucrosquamatus | reverse complement strand
TAGTTGTAATACTTTATTTGGAGTTAAAGGGGTGTGTAGATTGTTAGCATTATAATTGTTTTAATTGGATTAATGATTGTAGAAGAATTATGGAAATATGAACTTGATCCTGTATTCAGCTCCGGGAAGCCGAGGAGGGTATGGGGGGAAAGCTAAAGTTAATGTATTGTGTATATTGGAAGATGTATATTTTACAAAACATAAAAAATTTAAGGAAAAAAAAAAAGAAAGTAGAACTCTTGGAAATGGTCTCTTCCAACAGGAACTTTTATTAAAAGAAACTGATAGTGGGCATGATAGATAGGATCTGAGGGATTCTCTTACAATTCGATGTTTTTAAATTGTCCCTAAGCATCCCACCCCGCAGTTCTTCCGGGCGATTCAAACCGACAGATTTCTAGGTGTTAACTCCAGGAGAGATAACATCCATCCGCTCCATTGGCATGATCATTCAACATCTCTTTACACAGATCCCAGATGCTGCATCTTTACCCCCCCCCCCTTTCTCTCACTGGCCGGTAAGGGAGGAGAAGTTCAGGGGAGCATTGGATGAAAAAAAATGGCTACATTGTTATGGTTAGCAGATCCGAAGTGAATCAACAAAAGGTTACTTTGTAGTGAATAGAGGAAGTGAAAGTCATAAAAACCCCATGCATACCCCCTCCCCCTTAGTAGTATGACAGGATCCAGGAGAGAATAAAATTGGGTTTATATCAGAGAAGATAGATAGAAATGAAATATAACTGGATTCTGACATCCTGCCCCCCTTAAAAATAAGAGAGATACACCTGTAAAGAAAACAAAACAGGTATAAAAGTTAGTCTGGCTTGTTAGGATACTCTGTATGAAACTTCTTTAATAGCTTTGGGGCTCTGACATGACGTTTATGGACCCACTCGTTTTATGAAGAGGGGAGGGGTTTCCATGCTACTAGGTATTGAGTTGTTCCATGATATCTCCTAGAGTCTAGAATTTCCTTTATTTCGAAGTGTTGTTCTCCTTCCACCATGATTGGAGGTGGCGGTGGGGGGAATTTTTGGACGTAAGGTTGACTGTTGTTCTCTTTTCAGCAAACTGCAGTGGAAAATTGGGTGTATTTGCCTGAGATTTGGGGGTAATTCTAATTCTACTGTTACTGAGTTTATGATTCTTTTAATTGAAAAAGGTCCTATATATTTTGGTCCAAGTTTTTTACAGGGTTGTAGGGATTTTAGGTATTTTGTAGACAAATATACCATTTCTCCTATACTGAATGTTGTGGGTTCAACCCTTTTTTTATCTGCTTGTGCTTTGTATGCTTGCCTAGCTTTGTCTAAGGCTTTTCTAACTATTGGCCAGGTGTTTTATAATTGTTCTATCCATTCTTTCAGTGATGGGATTGCCGGTTCGTTTGGGATTAGTTCTGGCATGGGGTTGAAACGTTGACTGGTAGCTATTTGAAAAGGAGTGTAACCTGTGCTGGAGTGGACTGCATTATTGTAGGCAACTTCTGCAAAAGGGAGTAGGTCCGTCCAATTCGACTGCTGGAAATTAAGAAAGCATCTTAAATATTGCTCAAGTACTGAGTTCGATTTCTCTTATTGACCGTTCCCTTGAGGGTGATGACTAGATGTCAGTCCCTGAGTGGTCCCTAAAAGGGATAAAAAGTCCTTCCAAAATGCAGACGTAAATTGCACTCCCCTATCAGATATGATGCGTTGGGGTGCCCCATGCAATCTGTAAATATGCTACACGAAACGTTTCGCTAAGGCTTTTGCAGTGGGAATCTTTTGGCAAGGGATAAAGTGCACCTGTTTGGAAAACAAGTCCGTGACCATCCAGATGACAGTATTCCCATTGCTTTCTGGTAATTCCACTATAAAATCCATGGCTATTTCTCTCCAGGGGGCTGAGGGATTTGCCACTGTTTGTAACAGTCCGGGCGATTTCCCTTGCAACCTCTTTGCAGTTGCGCACATTGGGCAGCTGGCCACTTAACTTTCTATGTCCTTTTTCATGGATGGACACCAAAAGTTGCCTTTTAATTAAGTGTAATGTTTTTACAAATCCAAAATGCCCTGCTGATTTTGTGTCATGGCAAAGCTGCATGAATGTGATCCGCTGGGTGGTTGGTGGTAAGGTCCAACACCTTAAAGCCACAGGACATAAAATTGACTTTAAAAAGACCAGAACTATTGCCAAAACTGAACACTTTAACAACAGAATAATCAGAGAAGCCATCGAGATAGAAAAACGCCCACACAGCATGAATAAATGAGATGATACCTCCCGCCTACCAGCCATTTGGAAACCCGTCCTTATTAGCAAACGAGTCCCTAACACAAAGAATGACACCAGACCCACACTCACGAAAACCACACAGGATGTCACCACCACACATCCACGCAAAAAGCAAACCCAAACCCACACAGATGATGAGGCACGACCACAAACTAGAAGCCAGTCCACAGCTGCATCATTAGCCACTTTAAACCCCTCCAATCCATACATGAAGCAAACTGA
>NW_015387719.1:173192-184431 GCF_001527695.2 Protobothrops mucrosquamatus | reverse complement strand
ACATATATATAAAACTTTTTCCCCACCCAAGGCAGTCCGTCCTTCATTGTGCACACATCTCTGTTTTTCTGGAACCATTCATCTGTTTACAAGGTTTTCCGGAATTCAGTTTGGCTACCCAGTTGCAGTTTTAATTTAGCTTGGGCTCTGGTAATTACTGGCGCTGCCAGTTGTGATTCCGCCATAAGTGGTTTAGAATCGGTGGCCCGTGTGCTGTTATATTGGGGCATGCATCTGCCAGAAAGTTCTTTCCCCCCGGCAAGTGCTTGAGCGTAAAGTAGAATTGGTGAAAATGTTGGGACCAACGGGCTTGCTTAGGGTTGAGCTTCCTGGTTGTTTTCAAGGCTTCCAGGTTTTTGTGGTCTGTCCACACCTGAAAAGGGATCTTATTCCCTTCCAGGAATTGGCGCCACATAAGTAATGACTAACGTATTCTGTATGCCTCTTTCTCCCACATGGGCCAGCACTGTTCCGTTTCGGTGAGTTTCTTGGACGTATACGTGCAGGGTTGCAATACCACTTCATTGTTTTCTTGTAATAGTACAGCCGCAACTGCCACATCACTTGCCCTGTATTACAAAGGGCTTATCCATGTCTGGATGCCTCAGTACTGGTTCGGCAGAAAAGAGTCTCTTTAATCTCTCAAATGCCGCTTGGCATTCCATTGTCCATTTTAGTGGCTGGCTAGGTTTCACTGAAGATTCTCCCTTCATTTTTAGTAAGTTAGTGAGGGGCAGGGCTATCTGTGCAAGTGAGGGGATGAATTGGCAGTAAAAGTTTGCGAAACCCAGGAAACTTTGCAGCTGCTTTCTTGTGCGAGGTGGTTCCCATTCTAATACTGCTCTGATCTTCTCTGGGTCCATTTCAATGCTTTGTGGGGATATGCGATAACCCAGGTAGTCTATTCTTTCCTAGTGGAATTCGCATTTCGATAATTTGGCATATAGGTGGGCAGCTCGCAGTTTCTTTAAAACCACTCTGACTAGGTTGATATGTTCATCTCTGGATTCGGTGAAGATAAGGATGTTGTCTAAATAAACCAGGACCCCCTTAAATAGGTGCTCCCTTAGTACCATGTTGATTAATTGCATAAATACTGCAGGACCCCCTTGTAATCTGAATGGCAAAACTTTGAATTGGTAGTACCCCATTGTGCAATTAAATGTGGTTTTCCATTCATTCTCTTCCTGAATTCTAATGCGGTAATATGCTTCCCTTAGATCTAGTTTAGTAAAAATTCTTCCTTTTGATAGGTGTGATGACATGTACTTCATGAGGGGTAGGGGGTATAGGTTGCTTTCACTGATTGTATTCAATAGGTGGCAGTTTACGCATAAGTGTAAAGAGCCATCCTTTTTCTCTCTAAAGAGGACCGGGGCGGCCACTTTAGGCTTGGAAGTTTTGATGAACCCCCTTTCTAGGTTTTCTTTATGAATCTTTCCATTTCCTCCTTTTCCTTTGGGCTCCTGGAATATAGTCTGGGCTTTGGGAGTTTTGCCCCGGGCTTGAATTCTATGGCACAGTACATGGGTCATTGGGGGGGGGAGCTCATCCGCCCTCTCCTCAATGAAAACTTCAGCAAGATCTCTGTATTCCTCGGGTATTTCGGGCAGCCCCTTTTCTTCTCCCATGGATGCTTTTTCTGTTCTTAATTTTGGTAGATCCCCTTGTGGTTTTAAGTCGGTTCGGTCACCCTTTGGAAAATTGATTTCTGTTGTCCTCCAATTTACCCAGGGGTTCCATTTCTTTAACCATTCCAGTCCTAGGATCATCGGGCATTCCATGCATGGGAACATTACGAACGTTATGTCTTCCTCATGGTGTCAAGGTTCCGACTAATGAAACACTTCAAAGAACTTCCAGGCATTGTTTGTCCTAAAAAGCCTTTATTATAGTGTTGGCACAGCATGGATGGATGCCAAGATCTGAATTTCCCTTCCTTTGCACATAACATTCCAGGCTATTCCCCTCCCCTATTTTGCTGTCATGATTCACATTTTCCAATCAACCTGGAGGGCAAAGATTCGCTTCCGTTCCCTTCCAGTGCACAGTCCTTATCTTTCTCCTCTCCCCCAACATCATCTGAATTAACTCTAAAAATACCAGACAGTTCTGTATATCTTGTCAAAGCAAGATATCCAATATCCAATATTAGCAGCGTTGACATCCGCCCCCCCCCTTATAAAAAGGATAGGTCCTGTATGTGAACAAAAGCATATGTCAAGGATTATCCCTTGGTTTGTTGGGGTTTTTCTTATGAAATTTTTTGATGAGTCAGTCAGCCTTCACATCGTGAAGCGAGTACCCCTTCCATTGTACTAGGTACTGCAATTTCCCTTGAAAAATTCTAGAGTCAACAATACATTTCACTTCATAGTGGGTCTGTCCCGCAACTATGAGGGGCCCGGATGCCTTCTTAGGGGGAGGTCTTAAAGTGGAGCCCCAATAAGGTTTCAACAAGCTACAATGGGAGACAGGGTGAATCCTCCCTAAAAGCCTAGGGAGTTTCAATTCTACTGTGATGGGGTTGATGATCCTTACTATGGGGAAAGGCCCCAAGAATTTTGGTCCCAATTTCTTGCTGGGCAATTTGAGGCATAAATATTTAGTTGACAGATAAACGTTTTCCCCAACTTGGAATGTTCTTTGGGGTGCCCTCTTTTTATCAGCCTGCTTTTTGTAGATCTCAGAAGAATTTTTAATGCAGTTTTCATGTTTCTCCAAACTTCTTCCCACCCCCTCACCCATTGATCAAGTATCTGGGAGGCGGAGGGCACCTGAGGGTATTCAGGTATTGGGCTGAACTCTTTTCCTGTGGCTACTCTGAAAGGCATGTAGTAGGTACTGCTGTGAACAGAATTATTGTATGCCATCTCTGCGAAGGGGAGGAGGTCAGTCCAGTTTGTCTGTTGGTAGGAAACGTAGCATCTGAGATATTGCTCCAACATTTTGTTAGCGGATTCTGCAGCACTGTTGGTGGCTGGATGAAAAGCAGATGATAAGCCTTGAGATGATCCAATTAATTTAAGAAAACTCCTCCAAAACTTCGCTGTGAACTGCACACCCCTGTCCGAAATTATTTGCTTAGGGGCACCACGCAGCCGGTATGTTTCAGGAGCAATTTAGTCAGTCATTGGGCAGATGGGAGTCCTTTGCAGGTGATGAAATGAGCCTGCTTCAAGAACAGGTCTATATGACAGAATTTCCTCTACTTTCAGGTAGGTCTACTATAAAGTCCATAGCTATTTCTTCCCACGGTTGAGAAGGGTCTGCCACCAGCTGCAGTAACCCAGGGGTTTTCTCTGGGATTCTTTTCATTGTGGCACATATAATACAACTTTTTATATAGTTTTCGACATCCCGTTTTAGCTCCGACCACCAAAATTGCTGGCGGGTGAGGTGGAGAGTTTTCAAATATCCAAAGTGTCCAGCCTGTTTAACATCATGGCTGTGTTTGAGAGCATTAAGACGGAGGGCTTCAGGAAAATACAGTTCCCCTCCCCTTGTAAGCCAAGCCATCTCTGCATGTTAGAGAGGTTTGATTATCTTTGAACCATTGATCAGTGAGGAGCTCTTGTTTTCATTTCTTTACCCCAAGGTCATCAGGATTAGGGACCTTGCGAGGCGTAAGTTGAGTGGCAGTTTGTGGATTGGAGATAATTGCCTCGTTAACTTCCTCACGTTCGCTTTTGTATTGGGGTAATCGGGATAGCACATCAGCAATCAGAAGTTTTTTCCTCCTGGTATGTATTTTAGAGTGAAGTTGAAGCGGTTAAAGTACTGTGCCCACCGTACTTGCTTTGGGGACAATTTGTGGGGTGTTTTCAGTGTCTCTAGGTTTTTGTGATCTGTCTATACTTCAAAAGGCACCTTGCTCCCTTCTAGATAGTGTCGCCAGTTTAACAACCCCCACCTAACTGCGAAGGCCTCTTTTTCCCAGATTGCCCATTTCCGCTCGCTTTCAGTAAATTTCTTAGAGGTGTAGGCGCAGGGTTCTTTTGTTCTTTTGCAGTAACACAGCTCCAACTGCCACATCGCTGGCATCGGCTTGAATCACAAAGGACTCCCCTGGGCAGGGGTGCTTTAGGACCGGTTCAGCAGCAAATAGTCTCTTTAACTTCTCAAAAGCTGTTTGACAGCCCATTGTCCATGCTAGTGGTTGGCCCAGTCGTGGCTTCCCTCCTCCTTTGCCTGTTTTGAGTAGTTCTGTAAGGGGTAGGGCAATCTCGGCAAAAGAACAGATGAATTGACAATAAAAGTTGGCAAAACCCAGAAAGCTCTGGAGTTTTGGGGGGCTACCATTCGATTATAGCTTTCACCTTGGCTGGATCCATTTCAATGCCCTCATTGGAAATTCTGTAGCCAAGATAATCTAATCGGGTCTGGTGAAATTCACATTTTGACAATTTGGCATAAAGCTTGGCATTCAATAGTTTCTTTAACACTTATCTCACCAGCTTTATGTGATCAGTCATATTCGTGCTGTATATCAGGATATCACCAAGATACACTAAAACCCCTTTGTACAAGTGACCATGTAGGGCCTCATTAATCAACTGCATGAACACTGCTGGGGCCCCCTGTAGTCCAAATGGCATGACCTTGAATTGATAGCTCCCCATAGGACAGTTGAAGGCAGTTTTCTACTCATCTCCCTCCTTTATTCTCACCCGGTAATATGCCTCTCTCAGGTCTAATTTAGTGAAGACACTCCCCTTAGCCAGAGGGGTTAATAAGTCCTTTAGGAGGGGGAGGGGGTATTTGTTTTCCACACTCACAGCGTTGAGACCTTTATAGTCTCCGCAGAGATGAAAAGACCCATCTTTTTTTTCTTTGAACAACACAGGGGCTCCCACGGTAGATTTGGCCCATTCAATGAACCCTCTCGCCAGGTTTTTGTTCACGTATTGCTGCATCTCCTCCATTTCGAGGGGAGACATAGCATACATTCTCAGGCGTGGGAGTTTGGCTCCTGGCACCAGTTCGATAGAGCAGTCATTGGGTCTGTGAGGCGGCAGGGCATTGCATTCTTTTTCACTAAATGCCTCCGCTAGGTCCCAGTATTCATTGGGAATGAGTGGCTCGCCTGGCGGTGGTGAGGCAGCCATGTGCACTCGCTCATTGGGTGGCCTAAGGTGTCCCACAACATCGGTTGAATCAGCGGGAGGTTTAGGCCCTATAGGTAGTCTCACAGTTCTCATTCCTTTCTCCCACCAGATAAACAGCTTCCATTTGTCCATCCAGATCACAGTCTCAGTCATTTTTGGAGCCACTAGGAAGTGAATAAACTCCCAGTGCGCACCTATTTCTAGGCATAAGGGCTCAGTTAATTGCGTGACAAGAGTCCCTCCCATCAGGGAGCCATCGGCTTGCTCAAACCTCACAGGTTTGGAGAGCTGTTTTGCCCGTATGCCCATTTTCATGGCAAACGGCAGACTAATAATGCATCGGGTGCATCCAGAATCGACTAGCATGTTTAAGTCCATTTATGCCCCAGACTTAGGGTTTATACGTTTGGTGGGCAGTGAAAAAGGTGGGACTTGTCAACTCACCATCGGGTCGTTCTCTCCTTCGCCGTTGCTGTCAAAGAAGGGTAGAGCAGGGGCAGGTCCACCCAGAGTCCCGGTGTCCTCCTGTGTGGGGGGTGTAATCTGGGCAACAGGTTATTGCGTGACCCGGTTGGATTTTTCTCTCGTTAGCCGCTGGGCAGGTTTCCTTCTCGCTGCTGGTTCCGGTCTGCTCTGTAGTCGGGGGTAGAGGACTGGACAGTTTGCTGCTTGATGTCCCTCCTGTTTGCACCAGAAACACTTGATTGATGGGCCTGTAGGTGGTCTGGGTCTGTCAGCCATTGCAGCAGTTGGAGGTTGCTCGGATTCAGGTGGGGGAAGCTTCTTATAAGAGGCGAGCTGAACATCTAGTTTCACTGCTGCCTGGTACCATTCTTGCAGCTGATCAAGTACTGCTCGATAGATGCAGGCCTGAGAGAGATGATTGTCTAATCCCTCAATGAAGTGATGGATTATGGATTGTTCAGGCCACCCCTCTATTCGACCTGCTATCTTGTGAAATTCTCGCACGTACTCCAGGGCAGGCCTGCCAGCTTGTTTTATTTTGTGGATTTGTTCTCTTGCTTTGAGACCAATAGATGGGTCCTCAAATCTTTCTCTCAGCCGTAGGAGGAAGAGGTGGGGGTCCTCCAATTCGGGGGCTTGCTCATTATATAAATTGTTCAGCCATTCATATGCTTCTCCCTCTAGGCTGGATGCAATCACATCGACCATGGCCCTCGGGTCCTGGTAAAGTTACGCCCAGCAATTCAAATGAGAACACACTTGGTTGAGGAAAAAAACCAGCTTCTCTTGGTCCACATCGAAGGTTGCTCTGAAAAGTGGTGCAATTATAGGCTGTTGGGGGCCCCCATGGTGGCTGTTGCTGCTGGCCCCATCCTGGCTGCAGATTTATTCCCAGGGGTTGCACGTTCGGGGGCTGTGGGCAATCTCCTTGCTGTGGTCGTTCTCCCACCAGCTGCTGATCTTCTGGCTTCTGCACCACCCCAAGCTGTTGCAAGGCCTCAATTAGTTGCGGCAAGCTCAGAGGTCGTTGACCATCTACCCGCTGGGAACCCAATCTCCCCATTGCTGCAGAGGCCTCAGACTGGGATTCCTTCTCTCTTCAGGGTTGGAGTCCCTGGTAGAAGAAGATAGGATCTGAAAGGCTTTCTGATCTGCAATGGAAGGGCTATAGGCTCCTCTCTGCAGGAATTGATTTCTGCTTTTCACTTCTGGGTTTTGAAATCTTTCCAGTGACTCACCCAAAACCTGAGTGGCAGGCGATTTGTTAGCTCTCCACCATTCTGCTTTTGAAGTCTTTGCTGGGATATATGCCAGAGTTCTTTCTCCCCCAGCTTGCCAGCTGTCGCTCCTCCTCCCCCCAGGGACACAGCTGCTGCTGGGGTGCTGGCCTCAGGCAATTTTTCTTCTTCCATAATGAGATCTTCCCCGAATCTCCGTCAGCCTATCCCTTTAGTTTAGGAATAGCGACTGGGGCCCTGGACCCCTAAATGGTTTGAAAAGTTTGTAGATCTTGGCATGATGTCAAGGTTCCGACTAAAGAAACACTTCAAAGAACTTCCAGGCATTGTTTATCCTAAAAAGCCTTTATTATAGTGTAACAGAGTGTTGGCACAGCATGGATGGATGCCAAGATCTGAATTTCCCTTCCTTTGCACATAACATTCCAGGCTATTCCCCTCCCCTATTTTGCTGTCATTATTCACATTTTCCAATCAACCTGGAGGGCAAAGATTCACTTCTGTTCCCTTCCCACACGCAGTCCTTATCTTTCTCTCCCCCCCCACCATCATCTGAATTAACTCTAAAAATACAGACAGTTCTGCATATCTTGCCAAAGCAATAATATTCAATATTAGCAGTGTTCACACATGGTTTCCCAGGGATAGGTGGACTGGTAAAGTATCTAGGGTAGCTGGCATCCCCCCTGCTATGGACCCATCTATGGCCAAATGAGATTGGTTGTTCTAGCCTCCTCACCGAAATGCCCAGATTCCCCACTAGCATCGGGCTAATGAGGCAGCGGGTGCAGCCAGAGTCTATTAAGGCTTTCCCCTTGACAGCTTCGGGCATGGATGGAATTAATATAGTCACTGTCTTGAGAATGAGTGTGATGGGTCCACTTACCAGGGGTTCGCCCTCCGAGCTGTCGTCTGAGGCGTCCACCAGCCCTGCGGTGTAGGCTGGAGTTCCTTCCCCATGTGTGGCAGAGGTTGGGGATTCCACAGCCTCTATCGCCCTCATGGCGGGTTCTTTTGGCTTAGCTGGGGACTTCCCGGATTTACTGCCAGGTGATCTGTCTGGGTTGTGCTGGGGGGCTTTCGAGCAGCATTCTACAGGCCGATGCCCCTGTCTCCCACATTTGAAATAGCCCATCGGCTTCTTGGCCGTAGCCGGTGGCTTTGCTGGCTCGCACGTCAGCTCAGGCAGCGAGCGGCCCCATGGTTTTCCTTGGTGATGCCTCTTCAGTAGGTCGATCTCTGCTTCCTCTGCCAGGACGTACCACTTGTTGAGTTGGTGTGGGTCCCCCCAGGGCAGGCAAGCACCATACAGTTCTTAATTTAGGCTGTCTTTGAAATGGCTAAGGAGGATGTCTTCTGGCCAGTTCAGCTTGCTGGCAATGGCCCAGAATTCTTGTGTATATTCGGCTACCAGGTGCCTGCCTTGCCTCATCGTTTTGATTCTTTTGCGAGCTTTGTGATCAGCCAGTTGGTCCTCAAATTGCCTTCTCAGAGAGGACATGAAACGGTTGAAGTTGTTGAGCTCTGGGGCATCGGAATCATGCAAATTCACCACCCAATCTAGGGCCTGGCCGTCCAGGGCAGATTGCACGATACGGATATGGGCTTTGTTGCTAGGGATGTGCCGCCCATATTCCTCCATGTAGCTGAGGACTTGGGTTAGGAAAAATCCCAAGCGTGTCGGCTCCCCCTTGAATTTCGCATCCAGTGGTGGGAGTCTTTGAAAGGATCGGTGCCTTCGCTGTCGGTGGTATTGTCTTCCATCCGGATCGCCATCTGCGGGTCGGCGGGGAGTGAGGGCTGCTGAAGTTGTCGCTATTGGATCAGCAGACATCCCTGGGAGTGCAGGTTCCAATTCCCCATCAGTGTCCCTCCAGCTGCAGCTCCAGGTGCTGGTGCAGCCACGGGGCTCAGAATTCTCCTCCCGTAGGCAGCCGAGGTTTCTTTTCATCAGGTCAATAGCTTTGTCTAGGATCCAGTTTGACTGTGCCCAACTTCTTTTCTCTTTGCTCATGTGCAGGGATTTCTCCATCTCCTGCTTCCATTCTGGTTGGTTGGCCCCCTGTTTCAGGGTCACCTTTCTTGATCTCTTTTCCCACTCGCTGTTCTTTCTAACACCCATTGACCACTGAGGTTTGTGGTTACCACCTCTTCTCCTGAGGAGTATGACATTTCAGATCCCGACAGATGGCAGGTTTTCAGTCGGGGGAAAGGCTCACTCTCTGTGGGGGTTTCTCCCTTCCCTGCCTCATTGTCTGACATTGTATTTTTTGCAAAGTCCCCCGGCAAGGTTCTCCCTTCCAGGTTGACTATTACTGCAGATCCTGTCTAATGTAAGGACCCACTTCAATCCACATTTTAAGAAAGCAGAACTCTTGGAAATGGTCTCTTCCAGCAGGAACTTTTATTAAAAGAAACTGATAGTGGGCATGATAGACAGGATCTGAGGGATTCCCTTACAATTCGATGTTTTTAAATTATCCCTAAGCAGCCTCCCACCCTGCAGTTCTTCCAGGCGATTCAAACCGGCAGATTTCTAGGTGTTAACTCCAGGAGAGATAACATCCATCCGCTCCGTTGGCACAATCATTCAACATCTCCTTACACAGATCCCAGATGCTGCATCTTCCCCCCCCCCCTTTCTCTCACTGGCAGGTAAGGGAGGAGAAGTTCAGAGGAGCATAGGATGAAATGCAAATGGCTACATTGTTATGGTTATCAGATCTGAAGCGAATCAACAAAAGGTTACTTTGTAGTGAATAGAGGAAGTGAAAGTCATAAAACCCCATTCATACCCCCTCCCCCTTAGTAGTATGAGGAGAAAGTAAAATTGGGTTTATATCAGAGAAGATAGGTAGAAATGAAATATAACTGGATTCTGACAAGCTCTGTCTCAAAATATACATAAGCGAAAAATAGAGACAAAAGAGAACCCTAATTTACTCATCACACTGGCTTAGTTATGAGCCTTGTTGATGTCCCCATATGCAAGAAAAGTTTTTCTAATTTTCAAAACAATCCTCAAGTTTCATGAGGATAATTCTTGAAAGCAAATTAAACTACTAAGCAATGGAAATATTCAGCAGAGTCTCATCATTGAGATTGTTGGGAGGAATTCCCCCGTTCAGGCTCTTCCAGCCGGGATTCTCCCAAGCAGCGCAGAGGAGAACAAATAGAACATGAAGCCAGCTACTGGAAAGGGCGATTTAATCACGGAGATTAAAGTTGAGTGACAATTCAGCATGAATCCCTGGCTAGCTAGACAGAATGGTCCTCAAACATGAGTTCTTATACCTTTCCATGGTTTTCAAAATTGTCATTTCTGATTGGTGAGTTTAAATTTGTATTTTCTGATTTGTTGGTCAGTTTCTATTGTTGGGTTAATTTCCTTCTCAATTTTGTCTAAAAGGTGTTAATTTTTGCTCCAGGAGCGATCCAGTGTTAATTATTTTATTGTTGTGTACCTTTTGGTGTTTCTATTCTAATTCTGTCAATCCTAATTGCTGTTAGCCAGTTCTGCATTCCTTGTAGCCAGTGTGTGTTAAGTGTTTATTTATTTAGCCTCAGGCTGCCACTGAGTCAGACTAGTTTGTATTGGGTCCAATCAGAGCACAGCCAAGCCCCTTAACCAATCAGAACACACCTCCACCCAATCAGAACACAACCAAGCTCCCACCCAATCAGTTCAAACCCCACTGGCAGTTAAAAGGAAGAAACAGCTGCGATCACACATTACTCCTAGAAGCACGAAGCTGAAAACACCAGCCTGAAGATGACGAATGGGACTTCGTGGGAGGAAGACATTCCCTTCCCTCTCTCCTGAAAGGGGGAAGAAATTTCAAGAGGCTTTTTACAGGGAAAAAACATGGGGTACAAAGAAGGTAAGATCTCACCCAATTCTTCTGCGGTGCTTTCAAAGTGCTTGTTAGTGATTTTGGCCTCGGCTGGTAGCGGCTTAGTGATAGGCCATGTTAATGACCGATTGTTTCCCCGTCAGTTCAAAGAGCTGCCTGGGAGGGCTGCCACCCTTCCGTGATCACTCGGAGGTCCTCTTCACGCTTGCTGCCCCTCCAGGGCGACTTTCGATCCTTTTCAGGGTCTCCCGGCTGGAGAAAACCATTCAAAAGTATGTAGGTTTTCTTCTAATGGTAAGGTTTGCGTCAGAGCACTTTGCTTCCACAGTTCTTTGAGCCATTGGTGTAAAGCTGTAAGATAGGATGATAAGACTACTGTTCTGTCCCCCGTCCGACCCACACCCCCCAACCAGTCAGCCGAGGCCTGAAAAACTGCTCGGCACAGCCAAAGACAAATGAATTCTTGGCAGCAACTTCGTAGCTGCCTGCCAAGCCTTTACTGATAATGCACAGCAAACAGAGATAAATCCAAGATAACTTGCCAGAGTGCTTGCAACAGAATATCCAGCAAAAA
>NW_015387719.1:155645-173092 GCF_001527695.2 Protobothrops mucrosquamatus | reverse complement strand
GTCCGCTGCTGCGCACGCTTGTCCTTCCGACGCTGGCGTGGATCCAGCCAAGACGTATCCTCTTTGGAGTCTGATACACCTGGCTCCTGGCTGATCCCAGAAGCACATGGCTCCTGGCCAATCCCAGAAGCACCGGGCTCCTGGCCAATCCCAGAAGCACCGGGCTCCTGGCCAATCCCAGAAACACCGGGCTCCTGGCCAAACTCCTCTCCGTCGGAAGGCACCGAAGGCCGCACCAGAGGGGAAGGGCCTGGAGAGGGAGGCCTGGCCATCTCCTCTCCTTCCTGTTCAGAGCTTTCCTCCTCTGATAAGAGGGACCCACCAGACGGAGCCACAACAACTACCTCCCCTTTTTCTAAACAGAGGGACTGGGGGTCTAGGCCTTTAAGTGTGTCAGGTGGATGACCAAACAATAATTCAAAGGGGGAGATGCCTATGTCTCGCCTTGGCTGGGTTCTAAGGTGGAACAAGGCTATGGGTAATACTTGGGGCCAGGGCAAATGGGTCTCCTGACAGAGTTTACCTAGGAGGGTCTTTAATTCCCTATTCTGTCTCTCTACACCCCCCCAAGGAACCGGAGTGACCCGGAGTGTGTAGGTCTTGTTTAATGCCCAATGCTTGGAGGACATGCGTGATTAACTGTGACACAAAGTGTGTGCCTCTGCTCATGTCTAAAATGCTTGGGACTCCAAACCTGGGCACGTTCTTTTAATAGATGTCTTGCTGTCTCTAGAGCTGTGGCATGGTGGCATGGGTATGCTTCCATCCAGTAGGTGAGCTGGTCCCTACAGACTAGCACCTATTGGTAACCATTGGCTCTGGAGAGTTGAATGTAATTGGAGTTTTTCAAAAGGGCATTGGGCCCATGGTTTCCCCCCTGTGTGCTTTTCTTTTCTTGAGGAAGCATTGTTTGCTTGGCATATTTGGCATGTCTTGGCTATCCGAGTGGCTTCACTGTAGACCCCTGGGGCATACCACACTCTCCTTATGGCATCTACTATTGCCTCTGTTCCACAGTGCACTTTGGAGTGTAGCTGCTGACAGATTAGTCATAGCAGACGTCTGGGAGCTATGGGCCTCCCATCTGGGACCCACCAAAATCCTTCTTCATAAACTGCCTACATTTCTCTTCCCAAGTTTTTATTTCCACAGGTTCTAACAGATCTTGATATTGTACTGTTGGTCCTAATTGTAATGTAGGGAGGGTAGTGAATGCCTTCAGGGGTTGAGTGACAGCCCACTTGGCCATGACGTCAGCACATTGATTTCCTTTTGTGACCCTTGAATCATCCTTCTGGTGTGCTCTACAATGGATGACTGCTAGGGATGAGGGTAGTTGGATAGCTTTCAATAGGTCAGATATGAGGCCAGCATGAGCAATCGGCTGGCCATTAGATGTTAAGAAACCCCTCTGTTTCTTTCCAGGTCACATGGCAGACTCCAAAAGCGTATCTGGAATCTGTATATATATTGGCAGACTGGTTCTCTGCCATTTTGAATGCTTTTTCCAATGCAATAAGCTCAGCTGCTTGAGTGCTGTAGCACAGTGGCAGGGGGGAGGCCCAGACTGTCTTGTGCAGAGAGACAACTGCAGCTCCTGTTACACGGGTCCCATCAAGTAGATAGGAGGAGCCATCAGTGAACAATTCTAGGTCTGGGTTTGGAAGGGCATCATCTGTTAAGTCAGGACGTGGTAGTTCAGTATCTTGGACTAGGTGTAAGCAGTCATGTAATTCTTCATCTGCTAGATTAGTGGGCAATAATGTTGCTGGGTTGAGTGTGTTGCAGTGTTCAAAGATGATGTTTTCTGAAGTGAATAGTTCTGCTTCATATTGGGCCAGGAGTTGTTGGGTGAATGCCTGAGTCTGCGACTTTAAGAGTATTGCAAATACATCGTGGGGAACACTTAAAATAAGGGGGTGTCCTAAAACCAAGTCTTTTGATTGTTTAACTAATTCTACGGTGGCAGCCATGGCTCTTAAGCATGGAACAGTTCCCCTGGCTACTGGGTCCAATTGGACAGAGTAATAGGCTACTGGTCTGAGTGTTGGACCAAATCTCTGCGCCAGACCCCTGAACTCACACCCTTATATTCATGGATAAAAAGGAAAAAAAGACTTTCTGTAATCAGGACGGGGGCTGAGGCTAGAGTTTGCTTTATTCTTTGGAAGGTATTTGTTAATTCCTTTATCCATTCAATAGGATCTGGTTGATCTTTTTCAGTTAATTGGATTAAAGGTTTTGTCATTTCCCCAAAGGAAGGAATCCAAGGGTGGCAAAATCCTAAGTCCCCTAATAGAGCATGGACTTGGCATTTTGTTTGTGGGTGTTTCATTCCTAAAATGGTCTTAACTCTCTCTGGTGCTAATTTTCTAATCCAGGGGGCAATAATATACCCTAAGTAAATCACCTCTTTTTTTAGGTACTGTAGCTTTAAGGGTGAGGCTTTGTGTCCTCTTTCACCCAAGCATTCCAATAGGTGATAGGTATCTGCCTTACAACTTCCCTCCAATTCAGAAGCCAATAATAAATCATTCA
Organism: Protobothrops mucrosquamatus; assembly: GCF_001527695.2. Taxonomy (NCBI): domain Eukaryota; kingdom Metazoa; phylum Chordata; class Lepidosauria; order Squamata; family Viperidae; genus Protobothrops; species Protobothrops mucrosquamatus. The sequence continues at coordinate 170,554 of NW_015387719.1, read as the reverse complement.
CATACTGGATTAAAGTAGAATTGTGTGGCAGGGAAATAGAAGCGAGGTCTTCCTTTAAGATTTGGGAAAATAGGGGGAGTGCTTCCGGTGATGTGGTTGGTTGTAGACCCTGGGACACAAACTCTCCATGACCAGGGTCTGATTTTCTGTCGCTGGTTGGCCCAGCAGGGCTGAATGCCACCCTGGAGGGGTGGCCACCGAGAGGTAAACTCTTTGAGGAAAGGGTGCCGGTGGTAGCCGGCTCTCTGAACTCAAAATAGCCTCTGGAACCAGCAAGAGAAAGGCAGAGAGGTTGGCGTTTGCCGCCATCTTCAGCAGATCATTGGAGACAGAAGTCACCTGTTTCAGGAAGCAAGCAACTAGTCCAGGTGAGATGATATCAGTTTTTGTTGCAAAGCGGACCTTTGCAAAAACCGCCTGCCTTTAAAGTTAAGCTGGAAGCCTAAGGGGAGGAGGAGGAGGGGATTTTTGCTTTCCACTCCCGAAAAGCAGCGATTTCAGCGTTTTAAAACTTCAAAAGCTTTTTGAATTGAAGCTACATTGAAGGAACCAGCTTGTCTTATTCTAGAGGGGAAGAAAAACTCATTATTATTCTACTTGGGAAAAGCCACCTTAATTGCTCTTTTTTTAGAACTTTTTGGAACGTTAGTTTTGTGTATTTACTGCTGGAACTTTCTCTTTTTCTTTTACTTTCTCCCTATGTAAACAGCGGGGAAAGAAACAGCGTCCCCTGGTGGTTATTTTGCAACTTTTTCCCTTTGTTCTTTTGCTACATATTTTTCCCTATGTTTTGATAATACTTTGGTAATACTAGATATTTTTATTTTTTACTGAGGATTTTGGATTATATCTTTTTTTCTTATTTCTTTCCTTTCCTGAGCTTTTCGGTGAATTATAATTGGCCATCGGGCCCTATTTTTGGATTATAACTAATTGGGCCATCGGGCTTGATGATGGATTATAAATAAATACAATAATCAAGATGAGTGTTTCAAATTTGGCAAAAGGGGTGAGGAAGGGCTCCTCGGCTTCTGCATCAACCTCAGTCAGTCCAGCGCTTCAAAAATCGATTACAACGTTTTTACAACCGGACACTTAGCAGAAGGATACGCAAGCCATTCTCCAGGCAATTGTAGATTCTAAAATGGAAATGAAAAAGGACTTTGAAGACTCTAAAATGGAAATGAAAAAGGACTTTGAAGACTTGAAAAATGATTTGCTTAAGATGGATCAAAAAATGGAAGCCTTTCAACAGGCGATGTCAGATACTCAACAAAGAATGCAAAATATTGAAGACAAATCAGTAGTAGTGGACTAGAAATTAGAAGCTCTCCAAGATGAAAATCAGAGATTGGCGCAATCTAATGCGGAGCTGGAAGACAGTATGGCGATGATGGAGATGGAACATGCGTCATACTTTCTAAGATTTCAAAATGTGATAGAAGAGAGTGATGAGAATTTGGTACTATTGATGAGTGAATTATTGGCAGATCTGCTTGGAATGGAAATGGATCGAATCAAAAGAGAAGTCGATCAAGTTTTTAGAGTGAATTCAAATTATGCAAGAAGAAATAGAGTGCCTAGGGAGGTTCATGTTAGATTTAGTAAAAAAAGCAGTACGGGATGAGATCCTGAGATTAGTGAGGGATCAACCACTGAAATATAAAGATAAAGAACTCGTAGTTCTCAAACAGATTCCAAGAAGAATTAGAGAAGCTCGAAGAGAATAACAATTCTTAACAAAGAAATTGATTAATAGAGGAGTGAATTTCAGATGGTTGATTCCAGAAGGATTACTAATCTTTTGGGATACAAAAAGATATAGATTGAGCACTCCACAATAAGCAGAGGATTTTTTTAACAATCATAGAGCCTTCTTGGAGAAAGGCAAGGTGGAACCCAAGAAATCAGAGGAAATGACTGCAGGAACATCTAAACAAATGGAGGAAGAAGTGCCTAAAAAGACTCAGTCAGAGGAACATGTGAGACAGATAAGGTCTCCTAGAAAATTGAGATCTCGACATAATTGAAACCATGGAGGAAATCGGATTTTTTTCAATAAATATAAATGGTCTTAACTCCCCATCAAAAGGAATAAAATATTAAGGAGACACATATTAAGATACAACATTCCAGAATCCTTGAGCAATCAAAACTAGGTAAACTTTATTTCTCTTTGGCATCACAAAAGAAAAGAGGGATAGCTGTATATATAAAAGAAAAGATGAACCCAAAACAAATCTATGTTGACGAAGAGGGAAGAATATTGATGGTGGAAATCACATGGAACCAAAAACAAATATTGATGGTTGCAATATACGCTCCAAATGAGAAACAAGATCAATTCTTTCAGCAACTACATGATAAACTGGTGGACTTAAATTATCATAGTTTGTGTATACTTGGAGATTTCAATGCAATTGTTGATCCAGTATGGGAGTATAAAAGTTACAAACAAGGGAAAAAAGGAAGTAATATCTTACCTAAATCCCTTCTAAAAATTAAATATTAACTCTGTATACAGGACACTTGGAGAGAGATGAATCCGGAAAAAGCACAATATACTTTTTACTCTAATAGACATAAATCGTGGTCAAGAATTGACATGATATGGACTTCTCTCAATTTAAAGACCATGATACAAGAAATTGAAATAGAATCAAACATTTGGGCAGATCATAATCCAATTAAAATGATTTTGAAAGGATTTAAGAAAAGGCTGAGATGGTCCTTGAATAAATCAATATTGAAGGAAAAGGAATTTCTACAATTTGCAACAAAAGAAATGGATTTTTTAAAAAGTTAATAAAAAAGAAGAAACCTCTATTCAAATTGTATGGGACACGGCAAAGGCATATTTTAGAGGTTGGCTATAATTTATCTTGCCAAAAGGAATAAGGAAAAGAGACATATTCAACATAGATTGAAAGAACAACTTAGTATTCTGGAATCTGAATTACAATCAGACCCACAAAAGAAAAAGCTGAAAATACAAATGGAATTATTAAAACACAAATTAAATTTACTTGAGACAAATACAATGGCACAACAGATTAAACGGTCGAAACAGAATTTCTTTGAAAATGCTAATAAACTAGGGAGATGGCTTGCATATAGATTAAAAAAAGAAAGAGAAAAAAGATTAATAAGTAAACTACAGGACTCAGAGGGTGACCTACACTGCCATAATGATTTAATGAAAAAAATTACGAAGGTTTATTATGAGACACTTTATAAGGTGGAGACAGTTTCTAAAGAGGCAATCCAGGCATATTTAAAAGAAGCAAACCTCCCAAAGTTTCCTGAGAATATGTGCCAGAGGTTAAATGAGAATATTTCAATGATGGAGATTACAGAGGCAATAAAAAAGCAAAAGAAAGATAAAACACCAGGACCTGATGGACTTCCCGCAGAATTTTATGTAGTGTTACAAGATATTATAACTCCAACTTTGAAAGACTTATATAATGAAGTTTTCATACAGACAAAAATACCGGACTCATGGACTGAAGTTAATATCACTTTGATACCCAAAGAAGATACTGATCATACACTAATTAAAAATTATAGACCAATATCGCTACTAAATGTGGATTATGAAATCTTTGCTGCAATAATGGCAGAAAGAATGAAAAATTTTTTGACTGAATTTATACACCCAGACAAAAATGGTTTTCTACCAAAAAGACAGATAAAGAACAATTTGAGGATTATTTTAAATGTCTTGGAATACTATGAAATCCATCCAGGGAACCAGATGGCACTTATATTTCTTGACGTACAAAAAGCCTTTGATAACTTAAACTGGCAATTTATGTTTCAACAACTTCAAGAAATCGACTTTGGTGAAAATGTTAACAAAGCAATTCAAGCAATTTATAAGAAACAAACAGCAAGAATACTTTTAAATGGAGATTATACAGATGGATTTGAGATCTAGACAGGGATGTCCACTGTCTCCCCTGTTATTTATTCTTACATTAGAGGTACTGGCAAGAAATATTAGACAAGATACAGAAATTAAAGGTTTGGAGATTAAAGACCAGAAATATAAACTACAGGCCTTTGTGGATTACTTGGTTTTTATTTTAGAGGAACCATTGGAAACAGCTGATAAACTCTTGCGGAAAATTGAGAAATTTGGAGAAGTGGCTGGTCTGAAAATAAATAGGGAAAAGACTAAAGTATTAACAAAAAACCTAACAGATGAAGAGAAAATTCAACTTGCTAAAATGACAAACCTTCAAATAGTTTAAAAAGTCAAATTTTGGGGCATCTATTTAACTGCAAAATATACCACATTAAAAGAAGATAATTATGAGAGATTAATGAAACAAATAAAAATAGACTTGGAAAGGTGGGAAAATCTTCAATTATCACTCCTAGGAAGAATAGCGATGGTTAAGATGAACATTTTACCAAAGCTAATGTTTTTATTCCAAACAGTTCCTATTAAACTTACTAAGAATTTTTTTGATGATCTAAATGCAATAATTTTAAGATTTATATGGCAAAGAAAGAAAGCTAGAATCAAATGTAAATTGTTACAAGAATCTAAGGATAGAGGGGACTTTGGACTTCCAGATTGGAGACTTTATTATCAAGCAGCTATTCTGCTTTGGCTTAAAGAATGGATTGTATTGAGAAATAAAAGATTGCTTTATTTAGAGGGACATGATCTTCAATTAGGTTGGCATGCTTTTATATGGTATGAGAAAACTAAAGCACATAAATACTTTCAAAACCATGCGATAAGAAACGTACTACTTTCAGAATGGGAGAAAATCAAACATAAAATATATATGAAAATACCTGAGTGGCTTTCAACAATGGAAGCATTTGCTTATCCAAACCTGATTAATTATGATAAACTGGTCAGTTATAAAGATATTTTGGACAAAGAGGGAAAACTTAAAGAGAGGCAAACTCTTCAACAACAAGGTATTGACCTGACATGGTGGTCCTATTTGCAAATTCAAACAAGATACGAAAAAGATATAATCAATAGGATTTTATAAAGAATGGACTCCACTAGATAAAATTTTGTTAAAAAGAGATGAGAATTTAATTAAGAAACTCTATAAATTTCTTTTAAACTGGAAGATGGAAGAAGAACAAGTGAAAGAAACAATGATAGTATGGGCAAAGAACTTTGGATATTCTATAGATTTTGAAGACTGGCAAAAACTTTGGGATAAAAATATTAAGCTTACAAAAGCGGCAGCATATAATGAAAAATTATACAAGATGTTTTACAGATGGCATATGACACCAGTTCGCGTAACGAAAATGTTTAAAAATGTTTCGGATACTTGCTGGAAATGTAAACAACAGCCAGGCACTTATTACCATGCCTGGTGGTTATGCTCCAATGCTAAGAAATACTGGTCTAAGATTCATAGATGGTTGGAAAATTTGATGAAAATACAGATAGAATTTAAATATTAGGAATATTAAGACCTAATTATGGTAAAGAGAATGACTATTTGATACTGCATGTTTTAACAGCTGCGAGGATAGTATTTGCCCAATTTTGGAAAAATGAGAATCTACCATCTGACCAGACTATAATTACTAAAATCTTAGAGTGTGCAGAAATGGATAGATTAACATTGGAGATGAAAGAAAAAGATGAGTCAGTTTATTTTATAACTTGGGAAATTTTTTTATCAATGGTTAGAGACACATTAGAACCTGAAAAGGACTTAATATTTCAGAATAGATTATTGATTTTTAACCGAGTTTTAATTAATAGGTTGATGACATTGTTATTTTTAGGGATTTAGTGATTTTTATCTGTTAATGTTGATAGTCAGGATTTTTTGAGATTTTATTATTTTTGTTTATTTAATAGATGAACTTATTTGTTTATTAATTGTTTGTAATATGGCTATAGTTAAGCTTATTTTAAAAATGGTTGAGTATGATATTTACTCATTATTATGATCCGGACAGTAGCTTGTTTGTTAAAATATGAAATTGTACCTATCCTTATTTTATCCTAAATCCCCTATTCCAGTGATGGCGAACCTTTTAGAGACCGAGTGCCCAAACTGCAACCCAAAACCTACTTATGCATCGTCAAGTGCCGGGTGGGTGTGGCCAATTGGGTGGGCATGGCCAATTGGGTGGGTGTGGCTACAGTGGTAACGGCAGACTGGGTGGGACTAAAAAGTTCAATCAATCAATTCCAACTTTGCAAGATCTTTTTTTTCCCCGCGAAAAGTTGAAATTGACTGATTGAACCTTTTTTTTTTTTTGCACACGGTGGCGGAGGCCTAAAGCAAAAAGATTTTATAAAACCCAGCTGAAGGCCTAGGACTGGGGCAACAGTGCGCGTGCCCACAGAGAGAGCTCTTAGTGCCGCCTCTGGCACCCGTGCCATAGGTTCGCCACCACTGTCCTATTCCCTTCTCTCCATCCCCTTTCCTTACCATACCTGTATTGTTCCTATTTTTTCCTTATATATAAAACTCAATAAAATATTGATATATATATAAAAAGATTTGGGAAAATAGGGTGGGGGACTCGGTGTAGCCTTGTGGTGGCTGAGTCCATGTGTATTGTTGTTTGTCCCATGTGAAGGCAAAGAGGTATTGTGATACTGCAGGGATACTGCAGAAGGCTGCACAAAGGCCCACTACTGTAAAGTGGGTGGCTGACGCTGGCACTTCTGTGATTATGGTGGCTGGGTTTGGTACTATAGGTGCTCTTGGTATCATGTGACTATTTATGGCTCTCATATCATGTACAAAATGATAAATGGGCTTTCCTTTGCTGTCTAATTTGGGTTTCTGAACTGGAAAGATTGGAGTGTTACAGGGGGAAGTGCATTTGCGCAATACCCCTTGTTTTAGATATGCTGTTATTAGCTTCTGAATGGGCTCTATTGCTGCTGGCTGTATTTTGTACTGGGGAATGCATGGTGGTGGTCCTGCCTTTACTTGAATTGTAACTGGGGTGGCTCCCTTCAGTAATCCCACTTCGGTGGGATCCCACCCCCATAGAGAGGCCGGAAGGCTTCTGAGATCTATAGGCAGCTGGATCTCTTTTTCAGTTGAACATAGCATGGTAAAATGTGCGTGTTTGAATGGGATGTCTAAGTGGAGCCCTTCTGTAGTGCATTTAATGGTTGCCCCCAGTTTACAAAGCAAATCCCTGCCCATGAGGGACAGGGGAGATTGGGGACAAACAGTGAATGGATGTTCTAGGAAAAAAGGGCCAATTTCCACTTTTAGGTTGTTTGTGAATTTGACCGGGATAATTTCCCCTCCCACTCCTACTATGTTATCCTTGGCCCCAGGCACTATTGAATCTTTAAAGGGTGCCATAGTGATAAGAGAGGAGGTGGCTCCAGTGTCAATGAGACATTCACATGTCTTTCCTGCTATAGTTACTGTCAAAAGGAGCTCTCCATCGGGGCCGTTCTTTAAGGGAACAGCCAGCCCATGAAATGTGGCCTTATAATCGCTTTCTAGTCAGGACATGTCATGTTCCTGTTGCTCCCATCAGGATCAAGCTAGGTCCCTATCTTCATACTGATGGTGTGTAGTTTCCCTAGGGAAGGGGGGTCTTGGTTGGTTATGATGATTCCGGTTTTCCCTGTTTTGACCTCTCCAGCAATTTTTGCTAAAATGTCTCTCCTTCCCACAATGGAGGCAATGCCTGCAGAACATTTCCCTTTTAAATTCGCACTGCCGGCATTTTGTCCTTCCCTTGGGGGGGGGTCTGTGTTGCCTTTGTCTGCTATCCTTGTTTAATACTGCAACGACTTGTAAGTCCTCCCTTCTTTCTGCTCTATGCCTCTTTTCCCCCCCTCTCTCTGTCTGCTTTCTTTCTTTCTTTTTCTTCTGCTAATTTTTCCCTCTGGTCAAATACAAAGTTTGCGATTCTGCACAACTCTGATATGTCTAATGTCGACCAGTTAGAGACTATCTTATGAAAGTGCCCCCAGATATCATTTGCCGATTGATTAACAAAGGCAGCAGCAAGAATTTTCTGGTCCTTTTGACAGCCTATGTCTAAATGAGCAAATGTGATCCCGGCTTCTAAGAGATGGACCCAGAAAGTATCTGGGATTTTCTTGTCCCTCTGCATTGTTTTTAGGAATTCAGACCAGTTCAGGGGCCTTTTCCCTATCTCCTGGACGGCTTCCATTAAATTATTTTTAGCCCTCGTATATTTGTCCCAGTGGTTTTGATTGTTATAGTCCCAGTCTGGGTGGCTAAGAGGCCAGGCAACTCTAGCAGAGGCTACTTGCCCAGGTGTAATTATTACAGGTCGCCTGGCTATCTCTTCAGTTTTTTTTGAAAAGCTTCATTAGCTCGACTTTTGTTAAAAACAAAAGCTGGGTCATGTCTGCCCAAGATGGATTGTGGGTTTCCACAATTGATTTTATAGTTGTTATGACTGATTGGGGGTCTGATTGGAAAGTAGGAGTGTCCTTTTTCCAAATAACCAAGTCAGATGGGGAGAAGGGGATGTGGGTTAAAATGTGTTCAGTCTGGCCCCTCAATCGCCCAGGTACAGGCCTGTTTAGTGGGGGGGGGCATGAGTTTTGGTTCGGGGTTGTCTAAGGGAGGCTGAGGTTTGAACTCAATTTGAGCCTGGCTTTTTAATCTGGACAGTTCAGCCCAGCAGTACCAATAGGGTAGCTGGGCTGGTCCTATTCTGGATCTAAGTGCTTTCAGTGTTTTGAATTTGAATGTGCCACCTTCTGGCCAAATCTGTTTTTCGCACTCATCTTTAAGCAAAGCCCATTTTTTACATAATTCCTTTGACTGTTTCTTTTTTAAATCTGCCTGGACGGGTAGCTGATTCCCGTCCCATGCTTCAAGCAAGCTTTTCACTGGGAAGCCTACCTCGACCCTTGAACTAGAACCTCCCATGATTCCCTTATTCCTGATGCAGGGGTTCATTTTGGTTCTATCGGGTCTGGCGCACTGAAGCCTCCTAGTGAGATTTCTGCCTACCACCATGATTTTGGGTCAAAAAGGGACCCACATACTCTGGATCCCTCACAGAATATGTGGCGCTCCTTTAGGGATCTGCCACCACGGTTTCAGACCAAAAAGGGGTCTGTCGAGGACTCTTCTGCTCCCCTGCAGAAGGTACATTGCACTCTCTTATTGGCTTTACCTTCACTTTTCACTACCACTGTTTGTGGACTTCAAATGTCCGGGAGGACCTCTGCTTGCTTTCCAGAGGTAAGGGACGCTCGTAGCCTGGGGCTTAATTTCCTAACTTGAGGCTTTTGCTTAAAAAATTACTGGCAGAAAGGGTCTTGGTCTACCAATGAAAAAGTTTCTGAAAGGGTTCCGGTCCCTTTTTGACCCAAAGATTTTATGACACTTTTACTGCCTGCTCGGCTCTCCCCTTTCTCAGAAGGTCTCATGCTCTGATGTCTCCCCTTGTTTTCCTGGGTCCTGCCAGTCACGGCTCCAGGGGAGCTAGCAGCAGGCCAGGGTGAGGCTGGAGGACATACAGAGGAGGTGAGATTCAGCTGATTTTTAGAGGAGGGTGCCCCACACATACATCCACACACTCTTCCTTTCATTCTTCAGACCCTTTGAATCTAGGAATTTAAATTTGGCATCACTTACCCTCTTTCCTTGTAGCTGTTTGAGCACAAGACTCAAAAACTCCCTTTAATACCCGTTGCCGACTGGGCAGGGTCCGTGGAGACTTCCCCGCAGAACAAGGCATCTGCTGTCAGCTGGGTGATGGCTTTTCCGGGCCCGACTGGGTGAGCTGGAAGTCCCTTCTGTGGTCACCAAGTAATTGTTGGGAGGAATTCCCCCATTCATGCTCTTCCAGCTGTGATTCTCCCAAGCAGCACAGAGGAGAACAATTAGAATGTGAAGCCAGCTACTGGAAAGAGAAGTTTAATCACGGAGATTAAAGTTGAGTGACAATTCAGCATGAATCCCTGGCTAGCTAGACAGAATGGTCCTCAAACATGAGTTCTTATACCTTTTCATGGTTTCCAAAATTGTCATTTCTGATTGGTGAGTTTAAATTTGTCTTTTCTGATTTGTTGATCAGTGTCTATTGTTGGGTTAATTTCCTTCTCAATTCTGTCTAAAAGGTGTTAATTTTTGCTCCAGGAGCGATCCGGTGTTAATTATTTTATTGTTGTGTATCTTTTGGTGTTTCTATTCTAATTCTGTCAATCCTAATTGCTGTTAGCCAGTTCTGCATTCCTTGTAGCCAGTGTGTGTTAAGTGTTTATTTATTTAGCCTCAGGCTGCCGCTGAGTCAGACTAGTTTGTATTGGGTTCTTCCTGTATTTGCCAAGGTATTTTTTCTTTGGGGTGAGGAGGGGGTGTCCTGCTCTTATCAAGATGTTTGCTCCTTCTCCCTCCCTCAATAGTTAAAGCAGTAAACTAAATAAGATAAAAGTTCTCCTGCTCAGATTCCAGTCTGAAAAGAATCGATTGTTGAGGCTCATTATTTATCTCCCTTTGGGAGTAAACGTTACTGACTCCCTCAAGCAAATATCTATGTCTGAGCCTATTCTATTTTCCCAGAATTACTAGAGAGACCGTTACAAAGCTTTTGCTTAGTAATACTGATAAAAATCCAGAGCAGTTTTTGTTCTTTTTTTTTTTTTTTTTGAGGAGGGAGAGGAGCTACTTGCCTCTGTCTTTTAAGTAAAGTTGTAATAAATTCAATTCTGCAGGTAAAGCTGTTCAAGGTATTAGAAAAGTTATTAGCATTACTTAATTTGCTGAGATCAAATTACCATTAAAGAAGAGCCCAGGGGTTGATTCAATAGTTAGCAACCTGTCTCCTCAGTTCTGTTCTCTGCTATTCCTGTCAAAAACCAAACTCTTAATATTATCATTGTAAGACAGTCTTGAATTTAATTTTAGTCTCTTATCCAAGTGATATTCAATTAACAAGTAAAGGACTTGAAGCACAGACGTTGAGGCTGAGCTTGGGTGAGCTGAGCCAAGGAGAAAATGAGCCACTGTTCAGACCAAATAACATCATTGATGAACCTCCTGCTCAGTTTTTCTTTTACCACTGATTATGGTTTTGAAATAGTGCAAGAGAAAACACCTCAGAAGATAATCAATGGCTTTCATATGTTGAAAGAAGCAATGAGAGAACATAATGAGATTGCAGAGAAGGTTTCCTGAAGTAGGCATGCTTTTCTATATAGATATCAATATGGATATTGTATTGAATGGGTCCCCAACCCCTGGTCCATGGAACAGTACAGGGCTGCGGCATGCCAGCAACCAGTTCACACAAACAAGCAAAGCCCCATCCGCAGGATGCAGGTAGCGCACAAAACCATGCCCCCTCCAGTCCACGGAAAAACATCTCTCCATCGAACTGATCCCTGGTGCCCAAAAGGTTGGGGATCTCTATTGTATTGTATATACACACATGCACACAAACACACAGGAGACATTTAATGGTATTCATTTTGAGTGATTTTTCTATGCAGCACTCCTAAATGTTTTCAAGTTGAAAAGCTGAAAGAAAAGTGTTCTGTAGCTTTTAGTTTTCATTCCTCTATTATCTGACCTAACATTTCACTCAATGAAAGTCACTCTGATGTCCTCATATATTAGCTCCATGATATGACTTTTAATGTCTTCTTTACTATTTTCTGACATTTATCATTTCATCCATCCACAGCCCATATTTTATTGCATGTTCTTCTTATGCCTCAAGTGAAACTGACCTATAACTCCTAGACAAATTGTAGGCTCTGAGTTCTCATTGACCCCCCCTGCTCTATAGAGCAATTCAGAAAAAACCATATCCTCCCTGTTGTGTCCTGAGCCTGCAAGAGCTGACAGCAGGCTCAGAAGTGTTGCAAATGGTCCCGGGCAATTCCCAAAAGCTGCCCAGGACCAGAAAAAGTGGTGACAGCCTTGTGCACATGCACAAGGCGTGAAAAGGGTAAATTCCTATTGGTTCACACTGTCCGGGTTTCAGGCACTATAAAAGGCCTGCATGCCTTTTGCTGTTCGCTTGGTTGTAGGAGTGTGTAATAAAGAGTTTGTTGCTTTCACCATGCTTCTGCATCAATTGCTAGCGAACCAAAAACACAACACTGGCGACGAAGGTGGGATCCCTGCAAGCAAGAAAAAAAGTAAAGGACTCACCAAGGAAGTCCTGGCAATCGGGAAGACGGCGTTTTGCATTCGCAACTTAGCCTGCCAGTACAGCATCACTGGAGGTGAGCTCGGCGAAAGGACCCTTTCCCAAACATCAGCTTGCAGGGAGGCAATTAGTGAAGGTCATAAAGTTTACAATGTCGAAGATCGGCCGCTTGACTGATTTTGATGTCTCCCACCCAGAGAGATGGCATTCCTACGTAGCATGGGTGGAGAATTACTTTAGAGTAAATCAGATAAGAGAAGACGGCCTGAAGGCAGCAACTCTTCTATGTGCCTGTGGACAGGAAGCTTTTGACATCGCAGAAAATCTGGTGGCCCCGGCACTTCTGGAGTCAGTAACAAATGCTGACTTGAAGAAGATGTTGAAGGAACACTTTCAGCCAAAATTATCTGTCATCGCTTGGAGGCACGCATTCGAGCAGAGAGACCAGAGGCTGGGTGAATCTGCTGCGGACTTTATTGCTGCCTTAAAACAAGCCTTGTGAGTTCAAGGATCTGGAAGAAAGGCTGTGCGATCGCTTCGTGTGTGGCTTAAGAAGCAGAGACCTCCAACAAAAGATCTTTGCAAAAGAAGAGGTCTCGTTCCAAGACATGTTAAGAGAGGTGGCAGCTGAAGAAGCAGCAGGCGGTACTGTGAAGGCTTTGCGGCTTGCCAGAAATCCTCCAGCCACAGCTACCGTCCATCAAGAGGACGCTTGAGAAGAATTGGAAGCGGATCCTGAAGAGGAGGTGGACAGACTCCACCAGCCAGCTGAGAGGAGGCCGAAGGGGTGTCCAGACAAGGCCCCAGCATCTCTTCAGTACTTCTGGTGTGGAGGATGCCACAAGCGAGTTGACTGTCGGTTTCGCTCCGCCATTTGCAGGGCATGTGGCAGGCAAGGCCACATTGCCTCCGTCTGTTTGGGTCACCAGAAGGTCCAACCTCGGGAAGAATTGCTTCAAAAAGGTACCAGGGTCCCCAGCCAACACAGGGTGGTTTCTGCACATCGCGTAGGAGTATTCTGAGGACAGGGACACACAAGCCCCTTAAGAAAAAACTTCGCATTGACGTGAAGTTGCAAGGGGTTCCCTTATTTTTTATTTTCTTTTTACAATTTTTATTGAATGTACAATTTAAAAACAAAAATGGACATACTTCAACTTTCCTGACTTCAACAGTGCTGTTAGTATTAACTTATGTTACAGAAAGAGAAACAGAAACTTAAAATATATTGCTAAACCATCTTTCAATTGTCAACATTATATTTACATATCTTTCAGTTGTGCCCTAATATAGGTACTAATAAGAAGTCCTTATGATATCAACTAGTCAATCGATAATCGCCTCAGCGATCCTCTTTATCTCTAACCAATCGTACAATTTTTTCCAAATTTCATAATACTCTGTTTCAGTTTTATTTTTAATCTCTAGAGTTAACCTGTCCATTTTGGCGCAGGATAAAATTTTATTTATTATTTCTTCCTCAGTGGGGGTTTCCTTTCCTTTCCATTTTTGAGCGTATGCCAATCTTGCTGTGGTTAAAATATGCAATAGTAAGTAAAAAGATGCTTTGCTGAGTTTGTCATTAATAATCCCTAATAAGAAGGTTTCTGATTTTAAATCAATTTTTTGTAATAGTATTTCTTCCAGCCAATTTTTTATCCGATTCCAAAAATTTTGTGCCTTTGAACATTCCCACCACATGTGATAATAAGTCCCTGGAAGCTTCTACATTTCCAGCATGTTAGTGAGGTTTTTTTAATCTATTTTTGCTAGTCTTGTAGGGGAAAGGTGCCATCTATAAAACATCTTGTATAAATTTTCTTTGTAGGAGGTGGCTAGTGTTAACCTCCTTTTTCTGTCCCATAATGATTGCCAATTATCAAGGTCAATACTGTAACCAAAATTTTTACTCCAGATTAACATTGTTTCTTTTACCTGTTCTTCTAATAAATCTTGTTCTAATAAATATTGATATGTCTTTTTTATCATTTGATCTTCTGTTCTTAGAAGGATTTTATCTAATTGTGTATGCTCTAATTTTATCCCTGGTTCTTTTTTGTCTTTTCTGTATCGCGACTGCATTTGTAAGTATGCCCACCATTCCAACTCTATACCATCTTCTGATAATCTTTTCCTTGTTTTCAGATCCCCATTCTCGTCTAAGATATCTTTGTATGTTGCACTCTTCCTAAATTTATGAATTTGGGGTGCATGAATATCTCTAATATGGATAGCCAATTGGGGATTTTTATATAATTATTTTTTTTAATTTTGTCCACATGTCTAATAGTGCCCATCTAATATGATGATTCTGAAAGTACTGATGAGCTTTATATTTCCCGTCCCACATTATAGCATGCCACCCTATTTGCATATCATGGCCTTCTAATGCCAGTAGTCTTCTGTTCTTTAAGTGTATCCAATCCTTCATCCATACCAATATTGCTGCTTGATAATATTTTTCCAAATTTGGAAGGCCGAACCCTCCTCTTTCCTTTGCATCCTGTAATAATTTTAATTTAATTCTCGGTTTTCTACCTTGCCAGATAAATTTGGATGTAATTCTGTTTAAATTTTCAAAAAAATACTTGCCTAATTTAATTGGTACACATTGAAATAAAAAGAGTAATTTGGGGAGTATATTCATTTTGATTGTCGCTATTCTCCCCATAAAGGAGAGCTGCAAGTTTTTCCATCTGTCTAAGTCTGCTATAATTTGATCTATTAATTTATCATAATTTTCTCTTTTGAGTGTAGTACATCTTGCCGACAGTTGGATCCCCAAG
>NW_015387719.1:152341-154884 GCF_001527695.2 Protobothrops mucrosquamatus | reverse complement strand
CAGCCTGGGTTCTTTCAATACAATCCTTGAAGCCTCGTATCCATATGGGAATTCCATAAAGAGTTTGGGCCAAGGTTTTGGCTTTATATATACGCAGAGCAGAGGGAATAAACTAGCCTCCTTGGGTAAAAAAGAATCTTATAATCTGCTGATGGCTACAGGAGGCCGAATTCAGCACCTGGGTTCGATGTTTAGTCCAAGCACCAGTATTCTGAAATTGAACACCTAAATACTTAAAATGGAAAACCTGCCTAACAACATTAACATTAATAGCCCAGTTGTATGATTTCTGGGCTCTGGAGAACACCAATACTTTGGATTTGTCGTAATTAATAGACAAATGGTTCTCAGCACAGTAGGACCCAAATGCAGAAAGTAATCTTTTTAGACCGAGCCTTGATTGTGAAAGAAGGACCGCATCATCAGCATAAAGAAGAAGTGGAATCTTTGTATTAAACAACTTTGGGGCATGGGACTGACATCTCCAAAATTTTCCAGCACCTGTAATAATCTTGTTCCAGATTCTAAGGGGTCTTCCAGAATGAAAACTAAATCGTCTGCATAAGCCTGTAATTTAAATGTCTCTTTTCTGATTTCTAATCCTTTAATCAGCCTATCTTTTTGGATTATTCTTGTAAGTACTTCTAAAGAAAGAATAAATAATAAAAGGAGATAGTGGACACCCTTGACTTGTGCCTTTTTGTATTTGAACGCTATTTATTAATTCTCCATTTATAATTATTTTTGCTTCTTGTTTAGAATAGATTGCTTTAAACATGTTTATAATTTTTTCTCCGAATTCCATCTGTTTAAGTTGAATCGACATAAAATTCCATTTGACATTATCAAACGCTTTCTGAGCATCAACAAAAATCAATGCCATTTGTTTTTCACTATGTAATTCATAATATTCTAAGGTGAGGTGAGCTCAGCGAAAGGACCCTTTCCCAAACATCAGCTTGCAGGGAGCAATTAGTGAAGGTCGTAAAGTTTACAATGTCGAAGATCTTGACTGATTTTGATGTCTCCCACCCAGAGAGATGGAATTCCTACGTAGCACGGGTGGAGAATTACTTTAGAGTAAATCAGATAAGAGAAGACGGCCTGAAGGCAGCAACTCTTCTGTGTGCCTGTGGACAGGAAGCTTTTGATATTGTGGAAAATCTGGTGGCCCATGCACTTCTGGAGTCAGTAACATATGCTGACTTGAAAAAGATGTTGAAGGAACACTTTCAGCCGAAATTATCTGTCATCGCTTGGAGGCACGCATTCGAGCAGAGACCAGAGGCTGGGTGAATCTGCTGCGGACTTTATTGCTGCCTTAAGACAAGCGGCCAGGCCTTGTGAGTTCAAGGATCTGGAAGAAAGGCTGTGCGATCGCTTTGTGTGTGGCTTAAGAAGCAGAGACCTCCAACAAAAGATCTTTGCAAAAGAAGAGGTCTCGTTCCAAGACATGTTAAGAGAGGTGGCAGCTGAAGAAGCAGCAGGCGGTGCTGTGAAGGCTTTGCGGCTCGCCAGAAATCCTCCAGCCACAGCTACCATCCATCAAGAGGATGCTCGAGAAGAATCAGAAGCAGATCCTGAAGAGGAGGTGGACAGACTTCACCAGCCAGCTGAGAGGAGGCTGAAGGGGCGTCCGGACAAGGCCCCAGCATCTCTTCAGTGCTTTGGGTGTGGAGGATGCCACAAGCGAGCTGACTGCCGGTTTCACTCCACCATTTGCAGGGTGTGTGGCAGGCAAGGCCACATTGCCTCCATCTGTTTGGGTTGCCAGAAAGTCCAACCTCGGGAAGAATTGCTTCAGAAAGGTACCAGGGTCCCCAGCCAACACAGCGTGGTTTCTGCACATCGCGTAGGAGTATTCTGAGGACAGGGACACACAAGCCCCTCAAGATAAAACTTCGCATTGACGTGAAGTTGCAAGGGGTTCCCTTACTGATGGAGCTGGACACAGGATCTGCTCTATCAATCATTTCACTGAACACATTCAAGAGGATTTGTAGCAGTAATGGCCATTGAGTTAAACTTAGTCCATTGAATCTAATATTCACTGATTTTCAAAATTCCAAAGTCAGTGTAAAAGGGGAGGCCACACTCAAGGTGCAGCGTAAGGATTTTGAAGGTTTCCTAGATGTGGTGGTTGTTGGGGGTGAACGCACGAGTCTTATTGGACTCGATTGGTTCGAGGTCCTGGGAATCCAAGTGACTGGGCTGCACAACTTGCAAACGTTGGGCCTTGCAGAAGTCTGCAAGGAGTTTGCTGATGTGTTTAGTTCAGAGCTAGGATCCTACAAGGGGCCTCCCATTGCATTACGTTTAGACCCAACTATCACGCCCATCAGGGTCAAACCTAGAAGGGTGCCTTTTGCCCTCAAAAGCAAGATAGATGCTGAGCTGGACAAATTGCTCCAGCAGGGCATTTTAGAACCTGTGGATTCTAGTCCATGGGAAACCCCCACAGTAACACCTCTAAAGACTAATGGGGAAGTCCGTATATGTGCAGACTATAAGTGCACACTGAATAAAGCATTGCAACAGCATGC
>NW_015387719.1:134039-150048 GCF_001527695.2 Protobothrops mucrosquamatus | reverse complement strand
GATGGTCTATTTTCCTGTCAGCATATGACTACACTCTAATTCATAAACCTGGAAAAGAAATGGGCCATGCTGATGGCCTCAGTAGACTACCTCTTAAACAGATAGAGGCAGATCCTGCTCCTGCCATTAATATTCTTTCCATTCAGGAGTTACCTGAATCTCCCCTCAATGCCAGGGACGTGGCTGCAGAAACTGCCACTGATCACACGCTCACACGCGTGCTGACCTGGGTGTTGTCAGGATGACCCAGATACTGAGTTTCAAAGCTTCTGGCAAAGGAAGCATGAACTTTCTACTTTCAAGGGGTGCCTGTTATGGGGTAGTAGGGTAATAATCCCAGCCTCATTGAGGTCTAGAATCTTGCTCTCTCTGCATGAGGGACATCCTGGTATAGTAAGGATGAAGGCGCTTGCGCGCAGCCATCTTTGATGGCCTGGGCTTGATAAAGCCATCGAGGCTCAGGTGCACGGGTGCCAACTGTGCCAACAGTCACGGCCTGAAATGCCTCAGGCCCCAGTACATAGGTGGGAGGAAACTCAAACCCCATGGTCACGGGTGCATATAGATTATGCTGGGCCCTTTCAGGGGCAATTCTTCCTTCTCATCGTTGACAGCCATTCTAAGTGGCTAGAGGTTGTTCCTGTTTCCTCCACTACTACTGCCAGGACCATCCAGGTGTTGAAAGGAATTTTTGCCTCACATGGGCTTCCAGATGTCATGGTCTCAGATAACGGCCCCCAATTTACCTCTTTTGAGTTCCAGGCTTTCCTGCAGGCCAACTTGATCTGGCATGTGACGTCTGCTCCTTTCCACCCATCGTCCAACAGTCAAGCAGAGAGAATGGTGCCCACTACCAAAGATGCTCTTAAGAAACTGACTTACGGTAACTGGCATCACAGGTTAGCAGATTTCCTTCTTGCACATCGCACCTTGCACAGCCACAGGGAAGAGCCCTCCAGAATTCCGCTTGGGTCACTGCCTCATCACCAAACTGGACAGGTTGCACCCAGACTGGGTGGCTTCACAGGTGTCACAGCTGTGGGCACCTAGGAGACTTCAGGTGGGCGATCCGGTTTGGGCAAGGAACTATGGGCCTGGACATCTCTGGGTCACAGCAGTGGTCTGCAAGGTCTCTGGGCTGCTGTCATACGAAGTAGCCTTGGATGATGGCCGAGTTCTTCGCAGACACATAGACCAACTGCATTGGAGACTGGACAGCCGTGTTTCCGCTCCTGGCTCTGCTCTGGGGGGGGGAGGACCAGAAAATGGATTCTGGGTCACAGGTTCTGAGGTCTAACAGGGCCTCACAGGCTGAAAAGGCTGTTTGGGGTCATCCCAAGATTCCGCAAGTGCCCCAAACAGGAATTCCCAGGATAGAGGGTCATCCCACACATCCGTTATTGCTCCAGACAGGGAGTCACACCGGGGGTGTCCACATTATTCAAACATGTCAGATAGTGCTCCAGACAGGGAGACAGACAGGGGATATCCAAATAAATCAAACACAGCCGTAGAAAGGGAATTCCATCAGGGACACTCTCATAATTCAGCTATTGCTCTGAAAAGGAAGTCAGTAGCAAGGGGGTTTGCCATGGAGGTGGCTCCTGACTCTGGCACCTCTGGCACATGCTCGGGGGCTATGGAGTACTGGGGCACTTCCGCCACTCAGGCCTCTTCACCTGCTGGTTTTGGGCTTGAGGAACAGTGTTCCCAAGAGGAGTCCATTGTGGACTCGGGGACTTCCACCCCTCCAAGGTACACTGGCTTGGACTCAGAGCGTCCAGCCAGTCAGCAGCTGGGGGGGGGGGTACCTAGGTATTTAGGGCCTCCAAGTCCTGGCCTGCCTAGCCTGGTAGGCGAGCAGGTAGGCCAGGCACCCTCACCAGCCCTTAGAAGGTCGCAGCGGGCCATGTGCCCACCTAAACATCTGGGAGATTTTGTGAGGTTTCTGTCAACATGGAGGAACCTTGCTATGAGGTCGCTGAATGAGGGGATTAACATTTAGTAAGAGTATCATATATTATTATGATTTTGGATACATTTATTCCAGTAATAATTATTTTGAAAGGGGTCTGCCTGCGTGCAGACTGAGCATTTCCACCCTTCTTCCACCCTAATAATAATGCATATTATTATTATTATTTATTGAATTTATATATTGCCCTATCTCCCTTACGGGACTCAGGGCGGTGAACAGGCAATAATAAAAACCATGATAAATATACACAAGTTTCTGTTCTAAAATCAAATTAAATAACAGGCCTGCTCTAAAAGTACCCCATACAAAACCCCCACTAAAACATAATCAAACTATGCCAGGCCGGCCGCACGGAATAGATGGGCCTTCAGGGCTCGGCGAAAAAGGCGCAGGTCCGCAACTGTACGTAGGTCGGGGGGTAGGTCATTCCAGAGGNTAACACCTTGAAGCGCACCCGGAAGGCCACAGGCAGCCAGTGCAGCTCGCGCAGGAGAGGTGTTACATGGGAGTATCTAGAGGCCCCCAGGATCCCCCGTGCGGCCGCATTCTGAACTAGCTGGAGCCTCCAGGTGCACCTCAAGGGGAGCCCCATGTAGAGAGCGTTGCAATAGTCCAGGCGGGAAACAACGAGGGCTTGAGTGACCGTGCGTAGAGCGTCACGATCCAGAAAGGGGCGCAACTGGCGTATCAGGCGAACCTGATGAAAAGCTCCCCTGGCCACGGCCGTCACATGGTCGTCTAAAGACAGCCGAGTATCCAGGAGGACGCCCAGGTTGCGGGCCCTCTCCGCGGGGGCTAATGACTCGTCCCCGATAGCCAGGGATGGAGTCAACTGGCTATGTCGTGACGCCAGAAACCACAGCCACTCGGTCTTGGACGGGTTGAGTCGAAGCCTGTTCCTCCCCATCCAGACTCGCACGGCCTCCAGGCACCGGGACATCACTTCCGCGGCATCGTTGGGGTGGTCCGGGGTGGAGATGTACAGCTGGGTGTCATCTGCGTACTGATGAAACTCCACCCCAAAATCATGGATGATCTCACCCAGTGGCTTCATATAAATGTTGAACAGGAGAGGCGAGAGGACCGACCCCTGTGGTACCCCACAAGTGAGGTGCCTCGAGGTTGACCTCTGCCCCCCTGCCAACACAAATTGCGTCCGGTCCAAGAGGTAGGAGGAGAACCACCGTAAAACGGTGCCCCCCAACCCCAACCCCCCTAACCGGTGCAACAAGATACCATGGTCGATGGTATCAAAAGCCGCTGAGAGGTCTATCAGGACCAGGATAGAGGAACAGCCTCTATCCCAAGCCCTCCAGAGATCATCAACCAACGCGACCAATGCCGTTTCCGTGCTGTGCCCAGGCCGGAAGCTGACTGGTGCGAGTCTAGATAGACAGTTTCTTCCAGGTGCTGAGGGAGCTGTCGTGCCACCACACTCTCAACAACCTTCACAAGAAAGCAAAGGTTGGAGACAGGCCGGTAGTTGGCCAAAGCAGCCGGGTCTAGGGAGGGCTTCTTGAGGAGGGGCCTCACCACCCCCTCTTTCAAGGCGGCCGGCAAGAACCCCTCACTCAAAGAAGCGTTGACGATTCCCTGGAGCCAGCCTCGTGTAACCTCCCGGGAGGCCAGTACCAGCCAGGAGGGACACGGGTCCAGTAAACATGTGGTGGTGTTCAGCCGTCCCAGCATCCTGTCCATGTCCCTCCTGTCCATGTGTCACCATCCCTACATTGCACAATACACCTGTGCGTAAGCCAGGTGTGTTTCATCTAGGGGGGAGGAGTGTTGTGTCCTGAGCCTGCAAGAGCTGACAGCAGGCTCAGAAGTGTTGCAAATGGTCCTGGGCAATTCCCAAAAGCTGCCCAGGACCAGACAGAGTGGCATCAGCCTTGTGCGCATGCGCAAGGCATGAAAAGGGTAAATTCCTATTGGTTCACACTGTTCAGGTTTCAGGCACTATAAAAGGCCTGCGTGCCTTTTGCTGTTCGCTTGGTTGTAGGAGTGTGTAATAAAGAGTTTGTTGCTTTCACCATGCGTCTGGGTCAATTGCTAGCAAACCGAAAAAACAACACTCCCTATAATAGATAGTTATCCTGGTCGTTCGGAAAGTATTTATCTCCAGTGGCTGTTTAAGGACAAGCAGGCAGTGATCATGGTGCAGGTGGCTAGAGTCTGTGCAGCAGCATTGGGGATTCTCCAGAAACGTAAATAAACATTTTAGATCCTTTTAATAATCTTTATAATTAATTTTATTACGTGTTTTTATTCAGCATTAGACTATATTCAATGTATTTTTATTGTTGGGTCAGTATGATCCAGTTTTTCTGAAGGTAGCTAATTTTTGTTATACTGTCTATAAAACTAGGCAGACCTTTGTCACCCATTGAATACATCATTAATTGTAATATATTGCTATGTCTTCTTATGTTGGTTCTGTTTAGTTTTGTTTTATTTGAATGTTTAATTTATGTGTTGGCCTTTGGCTGTAATAATAAAAACTTGAGACCCCCCTACTCAAATGTTGTTGGTCATTTTGAGATAGGAAAACATGAAGTGTGAAGTCTAACTGAGCTTAACATACAGTAATTTTAAAAACAAAGATATCTCCAACATTTTTTTTTCAAACTAAGGGAGGAAATTCTAGTTTTGGAGTCTTCTATATTTTTATTTCTTTGGAAAATTTATTTTCATCTCCAACAACTCTGGGCAGTTTGCAGCATAAAGCATTAAAGAAGAAGAGACATTAAAGCCAACAGTCACAGCACACAGCAGATAAAATCATTCATAATTACAAACTATATCTACAATGAAGAACCCATCCACTGGTTGGCTGATGCTAGTTGGGCTTTAACTAGCCTAATCTTAAAGTCATCACCTAGTCATAATAACCTAAGGTTCAGGCAATGCTGATTATAATCCATTATTTTGTTTTCCCCGTAGCCATCCAGATGTCACTTAGAGGTCCACAAACAGGGAAAGGAGATTATCACTTCTCCCACAATCCCTCTCACCTTAGTCTCCTTTGATTCTGCTATAAGAAGTCATATTGATTTCAATAGTCACAAATTCTTAAGACCAATAGCACTGATATTTGTGCTATCAATCTTTCCTGTCATCTTTTAAGCCATGCAGTGTAGTAGTACTCCGAATGAGAACATACCATTGATTTGCATAAAGACATAACAGTGGCAAATTTATTTTCAGTTCCTTTCCAAATGATTCTTAGCATGGAATTTGCCTTTTCCACAATTGCTGCACACAGAGTTGACATCTGCAGTGAGCCATGTACTTTGACATTGTGAGCTTTTTCCTGATTAGTTACAGACAGCTTAGATTCCATCGGTGCATATGTGAAATTGAATGGTCTCAATTACATCAGTTTATGTTTACTTTAATTGAAATGCATTTTCCATTTGGTTGACCAATCACCCCATTTAATTAAATTGTTTTGTGCTTTACATTCACTTTTGAATTTCACTACCCTGAATAGTTTGCAGACTGGCAAATAATACCTGTCCCTGTTTATTCATAAGGTAAGATATTTTTGAATAAATTTAAGACTACTGTTCCAGAATGATTCTTGAAGATATTCTCTTCCTAAATTCCAACCATTCCCTATTTATTCCTCACCTTTCTGCTTTTTAATTATTACCCACCTGTCAAGCTATGAAATCTACTGTCTTTAGGATCGCTGCATGCTTCTAGCTTGCCAACAGTGTGGGACGGAAAGAGGGGAGAGTTTTGAACCCATAGGTGTTCCTTATCAACGTGAGAGCCAAAACATTGAAGAGTTGTTTTGGTGAACTAAAGTTTCTTATAATAATTACTGGAAGATATATTGGACAATATGACCTGAACTGTCAGAGAGGGGAGCTAGCTTTAATTCTATCATACTGGTTTGCTAATGCCTAATAAAGTTAACATTAGAGAACACAATGTCTCTGGTGTTTTGTTTTGTTGGGCTTCTCAGCTGTAACATGACACCATCTATAAAAGGACATGTCCTCTTAGCCAATATTTATGTTGAGAAACTGCCAGCTAGGCTGGAAGGAGGAGTCAAGTGAGGGTCCAGCTTGAAATCATTGTGCAGCCACAAGCAGCAGAAACCCAACCTGTTATAGAAATGGCTAGTTATATAATAATGTGTAAAAATAAAAAGTTGAGGCTAGAGTGCTTTTACTTTGTACTGTGCTAAAAAGAGTCAGAAATCAACACCTTTTTTTCCCTTGTACCTCACACCTTCTCTTCCCCTTTCCTTTTCCCTCCCTTAATCCCCTATTTCTATTTTTTCATTGTATTTTATATTTTATATATTAAATTATTATTTTTTTAAAAAAGTAAATAAGCAAACAAACAAAACATATAGCCTTGATCCATTCCTATGGAATAGGGATGAGCCAGAAAAAGAACGCAAAAGTAACTATTAAAGAAATAAATAATTTGAAGTAAAGGTTTTTTTTTTAAGAAATAGGGAGTTTATAATGCTTTCTTAAGTATAAGAGATAACCAGATAACAAAACTCCTTCAAATAACTTTTATGTTTAGAGAAGGGGACAGCTCTTCATGGACCTTTCCTACAGTCCTTGGTGACGTCAATAAAAGGCTGCAACCATTGGAGAACCCATTAGTCTCAGTGATTTTCCAAGCAATACTGTAGCTTTTCCAGTAGTCCACTCCTATACTTACCCATGGTAAAGGTACCCACTAGGCCACAGGTCCCCAACCTTTTGGGCACCAGGGACCAGTCCCGTGGAGAGAGGTTTTTCCGTGGACCGGAGGGGGCATGGTTTTGTGGGCTGCCTGCATCCCGCAGATGGGGCTTTGCTTATTTGTGCGGACCAGTTGCTGGCATGTCACAGACCGGTACTGGTCCACGGACCAGGGGTTGTGGATCCCTGCACTAGGCAACCTAATCAATATAAATGACAGTTCCATCCACAGCTTGAAAGCATGATTCATAGAGACAGAGATGACTTATTTAGCATTTTACTATATTGCAACATTAAGATCAGAACATCAGCTTTCAATGCTATGAAGTTATTACACTTACATAGTGAGGAGAAGTCCTGTTGAATTAATATATCAAGGACTTTTTGCTACTGTGATTTCATTTTTATGGATACATAGCTGCTGTTTGTAAAATGCAGCTCTAGCTTTTTATACGCGCTCTCAG
Organism: Protobothrops mucrosquamatus; assembly: GCF_001527695.2. NCBI lineage: Eukaryota > Metazoa > Chordata > Lepidosauria > Squamata > Viperidae > Protobothrops > Protobothrops mucrosquamatus. The sequence continues at coordinate 142,897 of NW_015387719.1, read as the reverse complement.
CATTGTTAGTGATCGGTTACAGGCAGATGTACTAAGATTTTTTTAACTTTCGCTTTCTAAATAGAGATAATGATTATTCCCAAATTAATTTTCATAAATTTTATCAGTGGGTTATTGATAAAACCCTCAGGTGGCTTATACAAATCCCTCTGCCTTTCTCTTGTTAACAATCCATTTAGTAATTAATGGTACATGTAATGCTGAAAGCTTTAATTTGAAAAGCCAATGTGTCCAGTGACGCTGAATTAAACTTATTTTGTGGGCTCTGAGCTCTTATTCAAAATCTATTCATGAATAAATCACACTGAAACAAATGACAGCTCCTGTGAAGCATTGAACTAGATCTTTAGTTCAACATACATGCCATAAATTTGCACAAACTTTTTTAATAGGAGGAATAAAAGTAATATACTTCCTTACCATAGGAGAAATTTGTACTTTATCTTAGATCAACAAAAAATGGCCAATTTTGTATTTTAGTTTACAGATAGTTCTTAAATTAGTTACTTGGACTAAATATTACCAAAAAAGGTGATCAACCTTATATACTGTATTTACTCAAAACCTGGTAAATTTGGGAACAGATAATGTCAGTGGATTTTTAAAAAAATAAAATTAATGAATTGTATCTAGAATATCACCTTATTTTCCAAAATAATATGACTCTTTTATCAGTGATTGCACGATCTCTGCCATATGCTAAATAAATAAATAAATAATATGACTTCCTAATTACAGTTTATATATGAGTTTGGGAACTGCTAGAAATCAATTTGCTTTGAGTACCTTGATTCTTCACAGCTAGAGATGTTGTCCAAAGTACACCTGAAGGTTGATATCCAAAAAGATAGTAGGACAGAAAATACACAATCTAAAACAGAGGTCCCCAGGGACAGGTTCTGTGGAGAAAGGTTTTTCCATGGACCGGAGAGTGCATGGTTTTGTATGCTGCCTGCATCCCACAGATGGGGCTTTGTTTGTGCGGACCGGTTGCTGGCATGCCATGGCCCAGTCCCGGTCCACAGACTGGGGGTTGGGGACCCCTGATCTAAAACATAACTCCTAAGTATTCATTCATAATACTGTTTATTATGAACACTGAAGCCATATGCTAAAATCCTTAGTAGCTTAATAAAGAGCTGTCTTTGTCTGTCTCCTATCCCACATTTTTCAGAAAGATTCTTGTTAAGTCCTTAGATAAATGGTGAAGGAGGCAATTCATGTTACAGAACAGATCTTTATTCTCTCTCAGTCACAACATCCAATCAACAAGAGCAGAGGCACGCAGGCCTCCTTTTATACTCCCGGATCCTCGGGCAACAACAACCGATAGCAGGCACCCTTTTTCCCGCCTTGTGCATGTGCGCAAGGCTGGCGCAGCTCAGTCTGGTCCCAGGCAGCTTTTGCAATGCCCGGGACTCTTGCAGTGTCCCGAGCCTGCTTCTGCAGGCTCAGGACACAACACCCCTCCCCCCTAGATAAGACAATGCTGCGCCCAACATGTACGCCACCTCTTTTAGAGTATGTGTTTGCTAACTTTTGCATCAAATGCACAGAGTGTGGAAAAGCATGGGTATTGCCACCGTTTTGGGAATAAATGAACCCCAAGCTTTTCCCATGTGATACTACCCAACCTGGACCTCTTGTCCAGGTCCCTCTAACCCTTGCTCACCTCACGTAATCTTCAAGGTATTTGGGCGGGCCCTTGACCCGTGTAGCGATCTTCTTGGACCTGGGGAGTCTGAATGGTCCCCTCCATTGCTTTCCACACAGGGTGAATTAAAATGCAGCTGCCCCCTTATCTCAGGCTGCCCTGTGACTACTGCCTGACCTCCCTGCTCACCTACCAGGCTCAGGAGGCCAGGACTTTGCTGTCCCCTGTACCTGGTCGACCTGCCTGTTAGTAGGCTGGCTGAGCCCTCTGAACTCAGCTCCTTGTCCCCTGAAGGGGTGTAATTTCCCAGGCTCCTTTCTGTAGTGATAGGGTCAGGAGATACCTCCCTGTTAGCCCTAATGCATGTGGACTTCCTTCTGTGAGCCATTGCTGAAAGTGGCAAGCCCCCAAGCTGTTGTGCCTGCTCTCTTGTATGCTGTGAGTTATGAGGATGCTCCCGGTCAGTCTCCCTGTCTGGAGTATTGTTGTTGAGTTGTGGATAGTGGGGATACCTCCGATGTGACTCCCAGGCTGGAGTGAGTGTGGAGGTGTATGTTTGCCCCCTGCCCCATATATCCTTATTTGGAGCACTTTCTGAACTTGGGGATTGAGTACCCATGGTGTCCTCAACAGCCAGTGTTGGCTGTTGATACTGATCCCCAGAATGCACTCCCCCCCTCCTCCCCCCCAGAGCAGGCCGAGGAGTGAGATGGGAAGAATCTAGCCTTGCACACAGCTGATCAATATGGCGGTGAAGTACGCGACTGTCGTCCAAAGACACTTCATAGGACAACGGCCCGAGACCTTGCAGACCACCGCAGGGACCCAGAGGTGTCCAGGCCCGTAGTTCCTGGTCCAGACCAGATCACCCACGTGAAGGATCCGTGGTGCACGTGGATGTGACACCTGAGATGCTACGTGCTCCGGATGCAGCCTGTCCAGTTTAGTCACAAGCCGGCGACCCCAACGGAGTTCAGCCAGGCTCTTACCCGTGGCAGTGCAAGGAGTAGTGCGATGGGCTAGAAGAAAGTCAGCCAACCTGTGATGCCAGTTGCCATAAGTCAGTTTCTTGAGAGCATCCTTGGCGATGCGGACCATCCGTTCAGCCAGACCGTTGGTGGAAGGGTGGAAGGGAGCTGAAGTCGCGTGGCGAATCATGTTGGCCTGTAGGAAAACCTGAAACTCAGCAGAAGTAAATTGGGGACCATTGTCTGAAACTAAGACATCTGGAAGACCATGGGCAGCAAAAATACTTCTCAACACCTGGATGGTCTTGGCAGTAGTGGTGGATGACACAGGAACAACTTCCAGCCACTTGGAATGGCTATCCAAAACAACCAGGAAGAATTGCCCCTGAAAGGGCCCAGCGTAATCTATATGTATTCTAGACCACGGGGTGTGTGTTTCCTCCCACCTATGAACAGGGGCCTGAGGCATTTCAGGCCTGGACTGCTGACACTCGTGACACCCATGTACCTGGGCCTCAATGGCCTTATCGATGCCAGGCCACCACAAATGGCTGCGCGCAAGCGCTTTCATCCTGACAATCCCAGGGTGACCCTCATGTAAAGAGACTAAGATTCTAGACCTCAATGAGGCCGGAATCACAACTCTAGAACCCCAGATGAGACAGCCATTGAAAGTGGACAACTCATGTCTCTTGACCCAGAAACATTGGAACTCCTCCTCTGGGCACCTGTCAGGCCATCCTGACAGCACCCATGTTAGCACGCGTTTAAGCGTGTAATCAGTGGCAGTTTCAGCAGCCACATCCCTAGCGTTTAGGGGAGACTCAGGCAAATTCTGAATGGACAGGATATGAACGGCAGGAGCAGGATCAGGCTCCACAGCTGGCAAGGGCAGTCTACTTAGGCCATCAGCATGACCCATCTCCTTTCCAGGTTTGTGAATTAACGTGTAGTCATAAGCTGACAAAAAAATGGACCATCGCAGCATTCGAGGGGAAAGGATGTGTGGGGTCTGTTTGGACGTTGTAAACAACCCCAGCAAAGGCTTGTGGTCAGTAAAGACTGTAAAATGGCGGCCATAAATAAAATCATGGAACCTTTTAATTCCAGCCACAATAGCCAAAGCTTCCTTGTCAATTTGAGCATAGTTGCGCTCAGCAGCAGACAAGGTCCTGGAATAATATGCCACAGGGACCTGAGTCCCATCAGCCATTAGATGGCTAAGCACAGCTCGCACACCATAGGAAGAAGCATCACAGGCAAGGCACACTGGTAACTTCTCATTAAAGTGAGCTAACACCACATTGGATGTAAGCAAGGCTTTAACCTCATTGAAACTGGCTTCATGGACTTTGGTCCACTGCCAACAGGCATGTTTGTCTAGAAGTCTGTGTAAGGCTTCAGCTATAGCAGCTTTATGAGGCAGAAAAGCATGATAGAAATTCAATAAGCCCCAAAAGGCTTGTAATTCACCCTTAGACTTAGGGCTTGGGGCCTGCTGAATAGCTTTGAGCTTAGCATCAGAATGCCCTGAGCATCTATCCTGAACCCCAGGAAATCAGTAGAATGGACACCAATCTTACACTTGTCCTTTTTCAACTTAAGGCCTGCTCTTCGGAAACGAAGCAAAACAGACCTTAACCTCTCTGCCAAGGTTTGAGGTGAATTCCCCGTGATGAGAACATCATCAAAATAAGGACACACACCAGGAATACCCCTCAGGGTATTTTCCATGACACTCTGAAAAATGCCAGGGGCTACATTCACCCCAAACTGCAACCTCTTCACCTTGAAAGCCCCTCTATGGGTCACAATAGTCTGAGCCTCTGCTGCTGCATCATCAACAGGCAACTGTTGATACGCTTGAGCCAGGTCTAGCTTTGCAATTTTTTTTCCCTCTTTAAGGGAAGCCAAAATGTGGCTCACTACAGGTACTGGATATGCATGTTGCTGTAGGGCCTTGTTAAGTGTGTACTTGTAGTCTGCACATATACGAATGTCCCCATTTGCCTTTAAAGGCGTGACAATGGGAGTTTCCCACGGGCTAGAGTCTACAGGCTCTAATATGCCTTGCTGGAGAAACTTGTCCAGTTCAGCATCAATCTTACTCTTAAGAGCAAATGGTACTCTCCTAGGTTTAACCCTTATGGGCTGTACAGGTGGATCTAGCTTTAGTGAAACTGGAGGTCCCTTGTAGGATCCGAGCTCAGAGCTAAACACATCTGCAAACTCCTTGCAGACTTCTGCTAGGGTCTCCGTTTGCAAATTGTGAAGCCCTGTTACCTGGATTCCCAGGGCCTCAAACCAATCGAGTCCAATCAGACTCGTGCGTTCACCCCCAACAACCAACACATCTAAGGGACCTTCAAAATCCTTATACTGTACCTTAAGAGTGGCCTCCCCCTTAACGCACACCTTGGAATTTTGAAAGTCAGTAAGAATTACATTGGAAGGCCTGAGCGTAGTTCGCTGGCCGCTGCTGCTGCAGATTTTCCGGAATGTGTTGAGGGAAATTATGGAGAGGGCAGACCCCGTGTCCAGTTCCATAGACAATGGAACCCCTTGCAACCTTACTTTGAGGGACAATTTCTTCTTGAGGGGTTTGTGTGTGCCTATCCTTAATATATTTCTGCGTGTTGCACAGAAACCCTGGTACCTTTCAGACTCAATTCTTCCTTCGGTTGTACCTTCTGCCGACTCAGACAGACAGCTGCGATGTGGCCTTTCTTGCCACACATTCTGCAGATTGCGGAACGGAACCGGCATTCCGCCCGCTTGTGGTGACCTCCACACCCGAAGCATCGAAGCTCAGCTGGGCCCTTGTCTGGACGATCCTTCAGCCTCCTTCCAGATGCTTGATAAAGCTTGTCCACTTAATCTTCAGGATCGTCTTCCAAATCCTCCTGCACGTTCTCCTTGTGGACGGTTGTAGTCTCTGGAGCACTTCGAGTGGGCCACAGATTCTTTACAGCTCCGCCTGCAGCTTCCTCTGCCATAACCTCTCACAGAGCATCTTGGAAAGAGACATCTTCTTTAGCAAACAGCTTCTGCTGTAAGTCTCTGTTCCTCAGTCCGCATACAAAATGGTCGCGCAGCCTTTCTTCTAAATCCTTGAACTCACACGGTTTAGCTGCTCTTCTCAAAGCTGCAATAAAGTCTTTTGCTGATTCCCCAGCTCACTGATCTCTCAGTTCGAACGTGTGCCTCCACGCAATGCAGATTGCTTTGGCTGGAAATGTTCTTTCAAAAGTTTCTTGAGATCAGAGTACGAAAAGAGCTTCTAGTGAGGCCGGGGCTACCAGATTCTCGGCGATCTCAAAGGCATCTTGCCCACAAACGCACAACATTGTGGCAGCCTTTAATCCATCTTCCCTTATCTGATTCACTCGGAAGTAAGTCTCCATCCTGACAACGTAAGATTCCCATTTTTCCGGGTGGGAGACATCAAATTCAGATAAGCGACCGATTTTCACCATTATCAAGAGACAGGGTTTTCTTCAGCTGCACTCACCCTCCAGCGACACTGTACTGGCAGGATAGACGCTGACTTCAATGCCGTCATCCCTCTTCCGGACTTCTTTTGGGTGAGTCTTTAAGCTTCCCTAGCTAACTAGACTAAATCCCAACCTCGTCGCCAGTGTTAAGTCCTTAGATAGATGGCGAAGGAGGCAATTCATGTTACAGAACAGATCTTTATTCTCTCTCAGTCACAACATCCTGTTGTGGCTCCGTCCGGTGAGTCCCTCTCATCAGAGGCGGAAGGCTCTGAACATGAAGGAGAGGAGATGGCTAGGCCTCCCTCTCCAGGCCCTTCCCCTCTGGTGCAGCCTTCGGTGCCTTCCGACAGCGAGGAGTTTGGCCAGGAGCCCGGTGTTTCTGGGATTGGCCAGGAGCCCGGTGTTTCTGGGATTGGNGACGGACAATTTTTGCTGGATATTCTGTTGCAAGCACTCTGGCAAGTTATCTCTGTTTGCTGTGTCTTATCAGTAAAGGCTTGGCAGGCAGCTACGCAGTTGCTGCCAAGAAATTCATTTGTCTTTGTCTGTGCCGAGTAGTTTTTCAGGCCTCGGCTGACTGGTTGGGGGGTGTGGGTCGGACGGGGGACAGAACACATCCAACTAACAAGAGCAGAGGCACACAGGCCTCCTTTTATACTCCCGGATCCCCGGCTAACAACCGATAGCAGGCACCCTTTTTCCCACCTTGCGCATGTGCGCAAGGCTGGCGCCGCTCAGTCTGGTCCCGGGCAGCTTTTGCAATGCCCGGGACTCTTGCAGCGTCCCGAGCCTGCTTCTGCAGGCTCCGGACAGAACAATTCTGGTGTATCAGATAAACATTTGGGTGGTTGAAAGGTGAATGCAGCTAAGAAACTTCCATGACACTTCCTTAATTTAGCTTCACATCTATGTCATACTCCTGTAGAGCTTGAATTGATATTTGTATTAAACCTTTATATTATACATATATGTATATCATTGTTATATAATAAATACATTATATATAAGAAGTTTGATATATCAATATACAGTTGAAAATAGTCCTGCAGTTCTTGCCTAATCATATAAATTAGATATTAAGATCTGTGTTTTGATGATGAACGTAGGATAACATTGCTTAAATTCATCACTAATTGGTATCAATGTTGCTGAAGGTTTAAATTAAATCTTAAGGAAGGTATACCTACATTCTGAACCAGACTATTACTTGTTCTCTGATTTTTTTTCTCCAATTCTGATTGTAATCAGAACAGAAAATATATCTTACTTACATCATGTAACTGTAGCAAATACAGCAGCTTTTCAACTCTGTTCCACCTGGTGTTCAGATCTCATTGCCCTCCTGCTGTCCTTTAGAACTTGACAGCTTCCTCTGCTGTTTAACTTTTATACCAATTGGCTGGTGATAAATATCTCTCCCCTGGCTTTTCATCCCCTTACTCTTGTGGGAAAGCTATTTTCATTTTTTTCTGTATGTGAATGATGTATATTCTTTCAGTGTCTTTGACAAGAATGAGAAGAGCCTTACAAATGTATTTATTTGTTTATTTGCAAAGCTGGAAACTGTCAATTATTTAAAAAAGAAGGAAGTTTGTTAGAGAATTTTAATTTTTCTGTTGGTAAAAATAAATCAGAAGCTCTCACAGTTGACTGCATTTAGCTGATTCAAATAAACTCTTTATATTCATATAAACATATTTACAATACCATATATTCTTCTTCATAGCAACATAGCATAAATGAAGACTTCTTACAGCAGAGACAGACCTGAAACCTGAAACTGAAACCCAGCTTCTAACTCAATAACCTTTTGTACTCAGTAGCACTTTACTCACATTGGCTGACTGACTTACCACATGACTCTTCCTGCTCATGAATATTCCAACACTCCTCCCTTCATGACAGGAAGAGACATCAGACCTATTGACATAATACATTTTCCATGGTGAACACCACCCAATGGTTTAGTCATCATGTCTGCCAAATTATCCTCAGAAGAACAACGATGTAAACTACCGTATTTTTCGCACCATAAGACGCACCGGACCATAAGACGCACATAGTTTTTAGACAAGGAAAACAAGAAAAAAAATATTCTAAAGCAAATGGTGTAGTAAAATATTTAATATTTCAACCATGTTAAGTGAACAGCAGTCAACGTGACATTAAGAATCATTATGACTGTCATTAACAAATGGAGAGACTTTAAGTTTCAAGTACTCTTCTAATTTTCTGTGAACCCCAAGAACTCCTCATCGCTAGAGTCAGAATTTAGGAAACTCAGTTGCTCACAATCACTGACATCACTTTCTTCGGTATCTTCATATAAAATATCATCTTCAGTTCCATCTAAAGCATTGCTAATGCCACATTTCTTGAACGACCGTACAACGATTTCATCCTTTACTGAGTGCCATGATGTTTTCACCCATTCACAAACTTGAGTGATAGTGGGCCTCTTCATTCGTCCAGAAGGTGTCAGATCATGATTATCAGCAGCCATCCATTTGTTCCACTCTTCTCGCATAAAGACCTTAAATGGTTTGTTGATGGAAACGTCGAGAGGTTGCAACTGGCTGGTAAGACCTCCAGGAATTACGGCTAGATGAGTCTTCACTTCTTTAAAGCACTTTTTTGTTTTTTCACTAATATGTGCTCTAAACTGGTCAAGCACTAACAAGGCAGGTTTTTTCAGAAGCCCTCCAGGACGTTTGGACCACACTTTTTCAACCCATACTC
>NW_015387719.1:129806-131211 GCF_001527695.2 Protobothrops mucrosquamatus | reverse complement strand
AGATTTATTGTGGAAATGCAATGTGACTGACTCTAGAGTTCCTTAGATGGAAGTTGGGATCGGGCCCCTAACTGAGACGCAAACCTGGGGAGGGAGGATGGTTGGGATCGGGTAGAGAGAGCCGTCCTCCAAAGGTGGGAGGTGCGGAAAGGAGGTCTCTGGGAAGCGAGCCGGCGGAACTCAGGGGCACGTGCTTTCCGACGGCTTCGGGCGATTTGCGTCCAGGAGAAAAGGAAGGCCCGTGGTCAGTTTTGCCTCCACAGGCTTAGTTCTACTCCCTCAAGAGAAGTAGGAGGGGGGATTTCGGTGCAGAGGTAAGCGACCCTCGGAGCGCGTCAAGGGCTCCCCGCTGCTGATGCGCTCCCCGCCACCGGCGACCATGCAAGCTTACTGTAATCAGATGTGACTGACTCTAGAGTTCCTTAGATGGAAGTTGGGATCGGGCCCCTAACTGGGACGCAAACCTGGGGAGGGAGGAGGGTTGGGATCGGGTAGAGAGAGCCATCCTCCAAAGGTGGGAGGTGCGGAAAGGAGGTCTCTGGGAAGCGAGCCGGCAGAACTCAGGGGCACTTGCTTTCCCACGGCTTCGGGCAATTTGCGTCCAGGAGAGAAGGAAGGCCCGCGGTCAGTCTTTGCCCCCGCAGGCTTAGTTCTACTCCCTCAAGAGAAGTAGGAGGGGGGCTTTAGGTGCAGAGGGAAGCGACCCTCGCAGCGCATCAAGGGCTCCCCGCTGCTGACGCGCTCCCCGCCGCCGCCGAACATGCAAGCCCTTGCAATTGCTCCATCCGAAGAAGCACGCAATTGCAAGGGCTTGCATGGTCCCCAAGGGCCGCTGACGCGCTCCCCGCCGCCACCGAACATGCAAGCCCTTGCAATTGCTCCAGCCGAAGAAGCACGCAATTGCAAGGGCTTGCATGGTCCCCAAGGGCCGCTGACGCACTCCCTGCTGCCGCCGAACATGCAAGCCCTTGCAATTGCTCCAGCCGAAGAAGCACGCAATTGCAAGGGCTTGCATGGTCCCCAAGGGCCGCTGACGCGCTCCCCGCTGCCGGCGAACATGCAAGCCCTTACAACTGCTCCAGACGAAGAAGCAAGCGGCTGGGAGACCGCGGCGGCGCCTACCTCCTGCGCCCGTCAGCTGGCGCGGTGCGGTGGGAGGAGGCATTCGCTCCATAAGACGCACAGACGTTTTCCCCCATCTTTTGGGGGGGGAAAGTGCGTCTTATGGTGCGAAAAATACGGTAATCAATTTTCATTTTACAGCTTCCCTGACATTACAATACTTAATGTCTACATGTTTACTTCTGTTCTTCACCCTATCACCAGTTGCCATTTTTATACAGGCAGCATTGTCTTCAAATACCTTTACAGATTCTTTTACATTAATATTTAAATCTTGCAACAA
>NW_015387719.1:118363-127597 GCF_001527695.2 Protobothrops mucrosquamatus | reverse complement strand
AAAATTTAAGTCTTTCTCTTCTTTGCACTCAAATATAGCAGAAACTGTGTCCCACGTTTTATCTAAACTGTTCAACACCAATAAAACCTTCTGTGACTCAGGAAATTTAATCCCACGTTGTTCTAAGTCCAAAAATAAACTTTGCATTTTATTTAAATGCTGTTCCACAGATTCACCTGGTTGCAAACAGGCTCTGTAATGTTTTCTTGACAATTGCACTATATTGCATGCAGAAACATTCACGTGCACAGCTCTCTACTTCAGCCAAATTTCCTTTGCAGTCTTTAGATTTGCAACATTTAGAAACTGTTCATCATCTAAATTCAAGATGAGATACGCCATTGCTTGATCATGGCTTTTTTGATCAACAGCTGCAAACACTTGTGGGGGATTTTCTACAATATACCACAGCTCTTTTGCTTTCAGCAAACATTCCATTTTTGCTGCCCAGATAATGTAATTCTTTTGCCCTAAACGAGGCACAGACCTTTCCTTAAATTCCATTGCAGCCATTCTGCTAATTCTGCCTTGTTATTATACTTCTAAACATAGGCAATTTCTTCCAGCTTTAAATTACAATGCAGTCCTTAGTAAGCCCATAACCTGTTAGAGAATTTTAATTTCTCTGTTGGTAAAAATAAATCAGAAGCTCTCACAGTTGACTGCATTTAGCTGATTCAAATAAACTCTTTATATTCATATAAAAATATTTACAATACCATATATTCTTCTTCATAGCAACATAGCATAAATGAAGACTTCTTACAGCAGAGACAGACCTGAAACCTGAAACTGAAACAAACAAAATCCAGCTCCTAACTCCAAACCTTTTGCACAGACTCAGTAGCACTTTACTCACATTGGCTGACTGAGTTACCACATGACTCTTCCTGCTCATGAATATTCCAACAAAGTTCTTTAAAAACTAAACAAAACAACACTTTGTAAATTTATAGGTACTTAATTGAACAATCTACAGTAAATATGCAGGAACAGCTACCATATCAGAATAGTGCGGAAAATCCAAACAGGATGGGCGAATTTTTCTACATACATAACATTATGTTGTAAACACTTTAAAAGCTTTTTAAGAGTAAAAACATTTTTTAAACAGAAGTAACATCTGAATTATCTTATGGAACACAAATCTGTTCCTATCCTAAGACTGCCTCTCTAAGTATAGTACATTCAGAATTTCTAAAATCTAAAAGAAATATTTTATTATTTGTTAAATTTGTATGCTGCATGCTTCCTAGAGGTTAACAAAAGTGATAATCAAGAGAAATAAAAACCAAGCAATAACAAATATCATAAAAGTATTAGCTTAGCTCAGCAGTTCCTTCACAATTAAGTTAATAAAAAGTATTAGCAGAATAAATAATTAAAAAATGAAAAATTAGCTACAAGTCAGCATTAAAATCTAGATAAAATCAATCCTCCCACTCATCAAGACTTATAATCTAAACAAGAATAAAGTCAACTTCATCTTCTAGTATTCACCTTTTTTCTTTGTAATTTCTTTGAAGGTTTATGTCTTCTTTGAATAGTTTTGCTTATATCTTCTTTAAATAGTTAAGTCACTTGATGCCAGATGTTAAGAGGCTGTTTGAACATGTTTGATTCATTTTTGCTAAAAAAAATTCATCAAATTCATGATTGTCCTTGCATGGCAAAAGATCCATCAATGTTTGAGGCAAGTTGCCTCTGAATTTTAGAATTCATGGGGGGCACCTCCAGACTCATTGAATGAGCATCTTGTGACCAATGACCATTAACTACAATATTCTCCTTGCATCTCTTATTTTCCACTGACTACTAAAGAATTGTCATATCTCACCTAATATGGGATTGTGACTGAAGATGGGGAATATAAAGAATAACAGCATGAAAAAGGACAACAGAGTCAAGACAAATAAAAAGTAAGAGTTAAAACAATAGGATTTCAAAGAAACTGCACAGGTAGAGCACTGAGCCGCAGAAAGACATTAAAGATCTTTAACAAGCTGTGATAGAAGAGTACATGCAGCATATTGATATATCATGTGAACCACATCCCTACACTTCCAATAAATATGCCATGCTTGACAGAGACAGTGAAGAACTAGTATCTTTTGAAGAAAATGAGGAATTGGATATTGGGGAGGAAAAAACATCTGAAACCTCTTTTGTGATACTGATATGGAGCTGGAGGCTAAAACCTTAATCACCAGTGATCTGTATTGATGACTAGCTACTGGCAGCTAACAATAAGACAAACGAGGATCTCTTTTTGAGCAGTATCTTTTGATCATATCTTCACAGAGAAAGTATTCAACTCCATTGTCCAAAACAGAATGTAAAAGTATTGTGAAACTTACTGACATGGATACTACAGAGGCTGTTCAAAAAGCGGAAGTATCCTAGGAGGAGGCTGACTTATAAATAGAGGTGACATCCCACCTATCTGGTCTAATGATACAAGCTACTCAAGGCAGGAGTAATTCATATACTTTCTAACTAAATAGAATTATGCTGCAGATTACTGATAATGACAAAAACCAGGACAGATGTTATAATAAAAAAGGCATTATTCACTCTCCCTACTGCTATATTGTCAAGTATACTATATCCCTAGTGCGTTGGATATAAAAGAGTTGTGCTTAAATACACAACTCTGTCACTAGTAATTATGGATGATAGATTCAACACTGTAAAAGAATTATGAAGGAAAGTTTTTCATTCTTTTAAAATCTAGCTAGGCAGATTGAACTGTTATAAGGGCTCCATTCTTACTACTAAAGCTAACTTTGGAATTAACAATTGTTTTCCTTGAGGAAAAAAAACCTCAACTGAGTCCAATGCAAAACTGAATAAGGCTTTCAGTAATGTATTATTCATTGACATTCTTTTCATTAGTCCTATATAAGTCCTATATAAGTTGTATCTCATTTCTGCTATTGCCTTGTTGCTTTTAAAACTCATGATCTAAGAACCACTTCAAAGTTTTAAAAAACCCCTACTTATATAAGTAGTAAGCTCTGAAACTATGATTATATCAGAGAAGTAGGAATAGATACATAGAAATCGGTACAACCTTGAGGTTTTTACTCAAGTTTTCTATTGTTTTTAAATTTTACTCTCAGATGTTGTTTTAAAATTCAAGTAAATTGGAGAATCTGATGAGAACATAATACATATATATATAAAGGCATACTACAGTTAGTCCTTGAAATACAACTAAAAATGATGAGAACGTAATGCTTATATATATATATAAAGGCATACTACAGTTAGTCCTTAAAATACAACTAAAATTGAACCCTGAATTATTGCCTTAAAGGTGAATAGGTTATCAAGCACTCAGAATGTGATCCTATGACTGTAAAGGTGGGAAGGGTGATGGAGCTGTTGGAATCAGATTGTGTGTGTGTGTCATAACTTTGAATGATGCTAAGTGAAATTATTATTTCACCAGTTGTGAGTTGAGGACTATCTGTAGTAAGGTGTGATATAGCTCTATTCCCTTCACCCCACCCAAATCATGTTATATGCATATACTAAAACATTATGGAAAATGGGATTGCCTGACATATTGATTGATTGATTGAATAGTATAAGCATTCTCAAAGCCATGATGATCTCAGAATGATATGTGCGTTGCAATGTCATTGAGCAAATGATGCAAATATGTAATGCACACAACGTTACTCGCCCCTTCCCTAGACACCCATATTAGATGAAATGCACATCACAATGCAGCTACAACAGATTGCATTGAGATAGTTGGAAGTATTATTTTTCAGAGTAAGAAAAATATAAAAGGACAAAAATACTTAAAATTCATCTCAGAGAAAAATGCTGAGGAAAAAGTAATTGAAAGTGGCAAATAAAAGAATTTATTCAGGCCAAATACATAAAGAGAAAATAACAATGGTTAATAATTTTCTGAGCATACTCTAGGGGTTCTCCTTCAATGATCTAAGAAATGGGGCCCTTTCCAGTTCCCTTCTGAACTCTACTTTTAAAATTCACAAATGCCCGTTTAAATTCCAGGAAAGTATAATTTGCTATTTTTGATGATGATGATGATTCCATTATTTTTTCACTTAAGTATTTCAGAAATGTTAAATACCTCCAGTTATTCAAGTTATATGAACCCCATTGTTCAGAAAAACTCTCAAGCTAGATTCATCTTTGCTTGATTAGGGCATTAAGTGTCAGATACTGCCAATAATATTATATTATATTTGACTAGATAATCCCAAATGGAGCATCCTTGATAACAGCTGTAGTGAAGATAAATCTTCTACATTTATGTTATTTCTGGAAAGTACCAAGAGAAAAGAATGTCTGGCAAAAATGAAGAGCACAGCAGGAGATGTGGCACAAGAAAAGTAGACTTTTTTAAATACTATCTCTCGCATTTATGTCAGTGAAACTCAGCCAGAACGATCATTCTTGAAAATAAATAAGATTACTATTACACAACAGAAATGAAACAGGATGATTGATATATGACCATTAGCCCAGCCACCATGTACAAAAAACAGAGTTGAACATGTCATGGATTGAAACTTTATTTTATTAAAAGAAAATATTTGTGAGAATTAGTTCTTACACAAGCAGAGGAAAACAGCCAGATCTCAAATCTATGCCTAGCAAAAACAAGAGGCAAATGATCAGACTTTTCAGATAAAGTAAGCTGACTAAGCTGTTGCATAGCTCAGATGGGAGAAAGATACAATAATAATAATTTCACTATAAATAATATTTGCTTTTTATATAGAGCAGTTGCCAGAATTCTTTTATAAAGGACAAATATGTGCTCATTTCATCTGAATCTAAAGAAGAGCTTTCCTTGTTCCTACATGCTAATTTATGAAGAACTATGAAACAATTTAAGACTTTTTAAAAATTGGGTTGAAGAAGAAGCCTGGAGTTTCCATTTCCATACTTTTGATCTTTTGTTGGGAATCAACCATGGTAGTAGACAAGTACCATAAGAGAGCAATACAGTGGTGGGATTCAAATATGTGAACAACCAGCTCTGTGTGGATGCCGCTTCCGGAAGTCCATTCTGGGCCTGGGCAACAAAAAATTAGCTACCGGTTCTGCCAAAGTAGTGTGAACTGGCTGAATCCCACCACTGGAGCAATAGTGATAAATGTAGCAATACCAAGCGACAAGCAACATCAGGAAGTCGTATAAAAGTTGGAAAAGTACCAGGGCCTGAAGGAGGGACTAGAGAGGATGTGAAAAGTGAAAGCCAAAGTGGTCTGAATTGGTGGTAGGAGCATTTGGGCCTGTGATCCTAAGCTGGATTAATACATCCAAAAATACCAGGAACATCAGAACTCTCTGTCCAGAAGAATACAGTATTAGGAACTGCTAAGATTCTGCATAGAACCTTCAACCTTCAAACTCCCAGACTTCTGATAAAGGACCCAAGATTGAGGAAAAACATACTATTCATAGGAGTGAGAAGGGAAGGCAGATCCCATCAACCATAGAGTATCAGCTGATGGGGATTAGAAGACAGGCCTTTTCTGCAGTAGTCCTTGCTTTATGGAATATTATCCCTTCTGGTTGTATTTCTGAGCCTGGAGGGGCTGTACGTGTTAAGGGCCCTGCCTTATTGTTTTAATTGCAGTATATTATTTTTGAATTGTAAGCTACCTAGAGTCATTGATTGAGATGGGCAGCTAGAAAAATGAAATAAATAAATAATTTTTTAGATACTGTATATAATTATTATGCTATATACAAATGAAGCAGGTTTAAAATAAAGAATTACAATAAAATAATTACAATATTACAATGGAAATTCATTAGTATGGATGTTCTAGATTGCACAGCTTCGCCAAACATTATCTTTGACAAATATAGTAGAAGACCTGGCAGCACCTTCACAAACATAAATATTGTCCCATGGTGAATATATGTATATATACATAAACAGAAAAATTCCCAACTCTTTGTTTCCTTTGCCTCTGCAACATTTCCAGAAGTAAAACATCAAAAATACTTCTATTTGTTCTACGGTATTTATTTATTTATTTGTTTATTTAATATTATAAGTACTTTTATGTTGCTTCTGTTAAGTGAATTCAAGAGGCCTATAAATATATGAAACCTGTAATATATAGCAGATATAGATATGTAAATTAATCCATAATTCATTCACAAACAATAATTGTTGTAATACTGGAATAAACAGAACCATACACAACTGAATTCCTACTTTTTACTTTCTTATTTTTTTATTTCTGTATTTTCTGAATGTCTGCTGCAGGCATGATATGTGGTATATCTCTTCCCTGAGTGAAGCAGTGCTATCAAGGTCATTTCGCAGTTGGATAGGACCAGTATGATTTTTGTCCCATACCTGAATGATATAGATATCTAGAATCCACTTTTTCCAGAGCACTTAATTGCCACCCCACTATCTTTTCAATAACTTTTCCTCAAAAGTGGAGTTTAGAGCTGTTCAGTCCTGCTTTATCCAACATCACCTCCTTGACAAGGAAGACCAGTAGGGACCTCTTCAGGGTCCCTAGTATGAGCTATTCACTATGGGCAGGGTCCAGCTATTCACTATGGGCAGGGACCTCTTCAGGGTCCCTCTCACAATGAGCTATTCACTATGGGCAGGGTCCAGATCCTTTCTCCTTCCCTGGCCATTTATATAACCCTAATAAGAGAGGAGTCCAGTTCTTTTCATTGTGTCCAGTTCCTCAGGAATAAAAAAGTCAAACTCTTCTGAGGTGGTATCACAAGGCATTGTCTTGATCATCTCACCAGACTCTATCCATCCAGCTTCCAACTGCATGCAGATCATTGTGCTGCCTTCTCAAAGGGATCAGATAAGAAAAAAAGAGAGGAAAACCTTTAATTTATATCAAACCATACTCACACCTTTCTATCATTACAAATTATATTTCCTTCCATCATATCAATATGCCACTTTATAAATTACCTTTTAAACTTTTTTTTAACCTTCTTGAACAACTCATCAATTCCATCAAATCATAACTTTCTTGAGCCTCTCTTTCTTCTCAACCCATTCAGCCCTCCAATACTCACACCATGCTTGTCTTTCTCTCTCTCTCTCTCTCTTTCTATGTGTGTATTTGTGTGTATGTGTGTATGTCACCTCGATATATTTCTTTTGTATAGTGTCTTACTTTTGTACTCAGTCCACATTCATTCATTGTTCACTCTATTTCTTGTTTTGCCGTACCTAGTCCTTAAGTACCTTATTTTCATTAGATTAAAACTTAATTTTAAGTTTCTCTAACACACCCAAATGTGAAAGGAAAAAATATCTTAATAAGTCTTTCTGTATAAATCAAACATATCTCTTTGATAGTCAATTAAAATAAAGACCATTTTCTGACTTCCAGTTTGCCATCGCAGAAGCTGCGGATGCTGGAAGGCGAGCTCCATCTTCCGCGTTCGATTTTGCACTGCTGGGGGACCCTGGAAAGGGTTGACAGTCACCCTGTAGGGGCAACCAGCAAGGAGGAGAACCCTGCTTGATCATGGGAGGGCAGTAGCCCTTCCACTCAATCTGGAGCAGTCCTCCAAACTGGCGGACAAAAGACCAGCCATAGAAATATGGCTCGTCACTAGGCTGCAGACAGCTGAAGTCAAACTTACCACCAGGTACTCCAAAGCAGTCCGGATGAGACTGGGTGAGATCTGAACCTCTCTTTAATCCCAAGTATTTTTTTTCTCCTGCTAAAGCTGCTCAAAGTATCTTCCCCCCTGTGAGGAAAGAGGGAAGGGAACTTTTATCCCACCCTCTAAGAATAGCGGGAGTTAAAACACTGAAAGAATAACCTTAGTCTAACTGGATTTATATGCTTCTAGAATTTGGGGGCCAAAAGATTTCTTATTGAAGACCTTGGTTTTTATTTACAAAAAAGAAATAAAATTGGAAAAAGGATTATAAAAATTTTGGACTTAAAAAGCCTTAAATGGCATTGGTGGCTAAGTTTGATATTACAACTTGTTATTGTCTGAAGGAGACTTGGTTGGAAGCCCAGACTATAGATAAGACTTTTTCAACCTTGACAATTATCAGCTGTGAGAAGCTCAGCTGTATTCTATACTCAATTATAAAATTATTTTCATTATCTGACTTTAAAGCTCTTAATTTAACACACTACTAAGAGAATATGGATGAAGACCAGGAACAGATTCTCCTTATGTTAAAAGCAATACATGAAACCATTCTTTCAGCTTGTGATGAAATAAGATGCTACAGAAAAGAACAAGATGTCAGCCTAGATATATGAGGTCAAATTTTAACTACAATTAAAGAATCAACTACACAAAACATAACAGAAGAAGTGGAACAATTAAATACTATGACAGAGGATTCAACTGACCAACAAATACAGTCAATGGAAAGTCCAGAAAAGGGACTGACAACATTGAAAATGGAAAAGACTTTCTATATAAACCAGAAGAAACTTGAGGAGAAAGAAGAAGAACAGAACGAAGGGAAGATAAACATACCAGGACAATTATGGGGATCTGGAATAATAGAGAGATGATTTATTAGCCCTTCTGAAAAAATGGCAACTGGATGGTCTCTTTTATTTCAAATAATATATATAATAACAGAGGGAGATCTATTTTACGACCTAAAAGCACTGACATGGAAGGTGAGATGGCAAAGGAAGAAAGCTAGAATAAGGCTGAAGAAAATTGGGGTTTTGATTTATCAGCAAGGATTTTTTATTATTAATTAAAATAGCATATACTTAAATAGACAAGATGTGTACTTTGAATACCAGATTTTGTTATGAATTGAAATAAAGAAAACTTTGGTCATTTAAAACTTGGAAGTATAAATACTAAAAGTTGAATTTGAATATTGATGGGAAATTAAAAATTGGGGAAAACAAATAAATAGGATATTGATTGTTTATAAAGATTGAATGTAAAAGTAATTAAGATATGTAATAAGCTAAAAATTTCTTGATAAATGTAATAAATATGTTTTTATTTAATTGAGATAATAAGAACTGTATTAGCTTATATATGAGGTAGTAGATATCAAGAAGGTAGCTGGGGCCTTGCTGATTGGAGCTATTGCTTTTAAACTTCCCAGTGCTTGCTATAAACTGTGAGTGGGGATGGGATTCAGCTCTAAAGGTAGCTGGGTCCTTGCTGATTGGAGCTATTGCATTTAAACTTCCCAGTGCTTGCTATAAACTGTGAGTGGGGAGGGGATTCAGCTCTAAA
>NW_015387719.1:115234-116796 GCF_001527695.2 Protobothrops mucrosquamatus | reverse complement strand
ATTGCATTTAAACTTCCCAGTGCTTGCTATAAACTGTGAGTGGGGAGGGGATTCAGCTCTAAAGGTAGCTGGGGCCTTGCTGATTGGAGCTATTGCATTTAAACTTCCCAGTGCTTGCTATAAATTGTGAGTGGGGAGGGGATTCAGCTCTAAAAGTAGCTGGGGCCTTGCTGATTGGAGCTATTGCATTTAAACTTCCCAGTGCTTGCTATAAACTGTGAGTGGGGAGGAGATTCAGCTCTAAAGGTAGCGGCCCGCGCGCCTAACTGCATGCAAATTATATAACCAAAAATCAAACAGCAGCAGTACATTCAGGGCAAGTGCCTCTTTGATTCCTTGTATCTAAGAATGTCAGGCATAGTTCAGTGCAACACTTGTTTTGCAGCTGTCTTTCTCAGTACCTTTTCAATCATGGAAACTGTCCTATCTGTAAACAAATCACTAGTCTACAAGGACAGATTACTTATCTAGGGTCTGTGATCTCTGCTCTTCAGGCAGAAATTAGGTTTCCAGTTCAGCCCCTCTACTCCACTGAACCTCCAAGCTATCAGCCCCTTCTACCACAATGATCCTGCAGGAGAAGGGCAGTTTGGACAACCGTGGGATCTAGCAGGGTGAGAGCTATGAACCATAAACAGAAAGCTTTCACTGTGTACCTGCACAACAGATACAGTGCCCTTGCTGACCTTAATAGGGACATTAAGGAGACAGGTAAAGGTATTTGTGATGACAACTCAAATAAGCAGGGGATCTTGGTCCAAGATGAAGAACTTGTTTTCGACAGGGAGAAGTGCGAATCAGGTATTACACATCAGTCACGCAAGAACAGAAAGGCACCCAAAAAGAGAAGCCACCTTCTGGTTGGTGATTCAATTATAAGGGATGTAAATTTAGGAAAGGACACAGAGGTTTCGAATGAGGTCAGGTGTCTTCCAGGTGCTACTGCCAGTAGGGACAAGAAGCGTATTTGTAAAATAATCAAGAATGCCAGCAAGGACTGTGATGTGGAGGCTATTGTACATCTTGGCACTAATGATCTGTCCCAAAAAGATGTACTCACTGTGCAGAATGACTTCCAGAGCCTGGGGCAGGAACTTAGCAGAATAGGCTGTAGGCTTATTTTTTCAGAGGTCTTACCAGTGTATAAGGACCAAAATGGAAAAGGCCAGTGTACAGCACAATTCAATATGTGGCTAAAGGAGTGGAGTAAAGGGGAAGGCTTTGGATATATTAGTCATAATGTCAGCAGCTAGTCCAATGAAGAAATGTACAAAAGAGATGGTTTGCATCCATCAAAGAAAGGGACTGAGTTTCTTGGCTATAAATTCACAGATTTTCTGGAGGAATATTTAAACTAAACAGTGGGGACAGTGAGCTAACTGATACAGAACATCCCTGTCCCCGGCAATCTAAAAATTATAGGGCTATCAGTGCATGTAACATAGATGTGTGTGTGGACAAGAACATCAACCTTGCTGTCAAGCAAAATCAAGCTCTTAATAGCCAGTGCCACACAAAGTGCACTAACCAAATAGGTGGTAAGACATTAGGGGAACTCAGGC
>NW_015387719.1:67783-114852 GCF_001527695.2 Protobothrops mucrosquamatus | reverse complement strand
GATTAGCCATTTTGGACCTAATTCTCACTAAGAGAGATGAAATGATAGAAGGTGTTGAAGCCATAGGAACCTTGGGAGGAAGTGATCATGCAATATTGGAATTCAACATTATGGAAGCACAAGCAATAGAACACAGTCAAACTAGAGTCTTGGACTTCAAGAGAGCTAATTTCAATAAACTTAGAGAGGGTTTGGGAAGTATTCCATGGATGAGAATCCTCCAGAGGAAAACAACTCAAGAGGCTTGGGAAATTCTGAAAAGTGAGATAATAAAGGCCCAGTCTAGCACAATACCAACAAAGAGGAAAAATAACAGCTCTCAAAAGAAACCAGCATGGCTGCATAAAGAATCTCTGATCAATTGAAAGATAAAAAGGACAAGTATAGAAAGTGGAAAGAGGGACACATAACTAAGTCAGAATATCAGCAAATAGCCCGACCCTGCAAAGATGAAGTGAGGAAAGCTAAGGCTCAAAATGAACTAAGGCTTGCAACCAAAGTCAAAAACAACAAAAAAGCTTCTTTCAACAAGCAACAGGGAGAAAGCAGAACTATTTAACTCGTTTTTCACATCTGTCTTTACACAAAGGGAAAAAACAGACCAACCTATCAAAAATAGTGCCGTAAAAAACAAAATAGAAATACAAGTTAAGACAGGCAAGAAAATGGTAAGTGAACACCTGTCCAGCCTAGACGAGTTCAAATCACCAGGACCAGATGGATTACACCCCAAGGTTCTTAAGGAACTGGCAGATATGATCTCATAACCAATGAACTATATTTTTCAGAGATCCTGGAGCACTGGGGAACTATCAGAGGACTGGAAAAGAGCTGATGTAGTTCCCATCTTCAAAAAAGGGAAAAAAAGGACCCAGGAAATTACAGACCTATCATCCTGACCTCAATACCTGGGAAGATTCTGGAAAAGATAATCAAACAACGAATCAGCGAACACCTACAGGCAAACAAAGTCATTACTAAAAGCCAACACGGGTTTGTCAACAAATCATGCCAGACAAATCTTATTGCATTCTTTGACCAAGTGACAAAATTAGTGGATGAGAGGAATGCTGTGGATTTAATTTACTTGGACTTCAGTAAGGCATTTGACAAAGTAGACCACAACCTACTACTTGAGAAGATAGATAGAAAAATGCGGGTTAGACAGCATCACCACCAGATGGATCCGTAGCTGGCTGACTGGCCGTACTCAGCATGTGGTCCTCAATGGAACCGCATCTAAATGGAGGGAAGTGTATAGTGGGGTGCCCCAGGGCTCTGTTCTGGGCCCAGTGCTCTTCAACATCTTCATCAACAATCTGGATGAGGGGATAGATAGGGAACTCATCAAATTTGCAGACGACACCAAGCTGGCAGGAATAGCCAACACTCCAGAAGACAGTCTTAGGATACAGGAGGATCTGGACAGACTTGAATACTGGGCGCTATCTAACAAAATGAAATTCAATGGTGAAAAAAGTAAGGTTCTACATTTAGGTAAGAAAAACCAAATGTACAGGTATAGTATAGGGGATACCTTGCTCAATAGTAGTAACTGGGAGAGGGATCTCAGAGTCCCAGTGGACAATCATTTAAATATGAGCCAGCAGTGTGCTGCAGCTGCCAAAAAAGCCAACACAGTGCTAGGCTGCATTAACAGAGGGATAGAATCAAGATCACGTGACACCATTGGTATAGGTGGTACCTTGCTCAATAGTAGCAACTGTGAGAGGAATCTTGGATTCCTAGTGGACAATCACTTAAATATGAGCTAGCAGTGTGCTGCAGCTGCCAAAAAAGCCAATACAGTGCTAGGCTGCATTAACGGGATAGAATCAAGATCACATGAAATATTAATACCACTTTACAATGCCTTGGTAAGGCCACACTTGGAATACTGCATCCAGTTTTGGTCACCACGATGTAAAAAAGATGTTGAGACTCTAGAAAGAGCACAGAGAAGAGCAAGAAAGATGATTAGGGGACTGGAGCTAAAATATATAAGAAACGGTTGCTGGAATTGGGTATGTCTAGTTTAACGAAGAGAAGGACGAGGGGGGACATGATAGCAGTGTTCCAATATCTCAGGGGCTGCCACAAAGAAGAGGGAGT
This sequence comes from Protobothrops mucrosquamatus, assembly GCF_001527695.2. Taxonomy (NCBI): domain Eukaryota; kingdom Metazoa; phylum Chordata; class Lepidosauria; order Squamata; family Viperidae; genus Protobothrops; species Protobothrops mucrosquamatus. The sequence goes on along the minus strand of NW_015387719.1, from coordinate 112,740 downwards.
CAAGCTATTCTCCAAAGCGCCTGAAGGCAGGACAAGAAGTAACGGGTGGAAGCTGACCAAAGAGAGAAGGAACCTAGAACTAAGGAAAAACTTCCTGACAGTTAGAACAATTAACCAGTGGAACAACCTGCCTCTAGAAGCGGTGAATGCGCCAACACTGGAAGTTTTTAAGAAGAAACTGGACAGCCATTTGTCCGAAATGGTATAGGGTTTCCTGCCTGAGCAGGGGGTTGGAGTAGATGACCTCCAAGGTTCCTTCCAACTTTATTATTATTATTATTATTATTATTATTATTATTATTATTATTATTATTATTATTATTATTATTATTATTATTATTATTATTATTATTATTATTATTATTATTATTATAAAAAGAAAGGAAATATTTGATGTTGAAATAGAGGAAATTTTGGTCATTAAATTGGCCAATACATTACACCCCTTCCCCCTAGATGGCTCAAACTCTCAATTGATGGACATAGTCTTGCAGATATTTAGGTGGCCTTCTTGACCATTCAGAATACCTAAGGGTTGCCGGGGTTCCCTGGTCTACCTGCTTGCCTGCCAGGCTGGGTAGACCAGGACTCAGAGGTTCAGTGGAGTTGGTTTGACTCAAGTCCCTTTGGCTGGCCAATCCCGGTTGGCCCAAACCAAAGTCCACTTGTGCAGCAAAGTCTGCAGGGCTGTCTCTCAGTGCCGTTTGCCTGTCTTGTTCAGCAGATGCAATCTGTGCACCCGGAGGAGGCTCTACTATGGCCATTCCCCCATTTCTTTGAGGGAGGGTCCTGTCGTAGAGTGCAAACCCTTCCGTTGGACCGCTGTCATGCAGTCCCTGTGTGTGGCCCTCTTGGGAGTCCTGAGCTGGTGACTGATCCACCAGCTGCCGCCACAACTGATCAATATGCTGGCGAATGACTCGCCCATCTTCGAGGACCACCTTGTAGGAAAGTGGCCCTGACACCTTTACAACCACTGCTGTCACCCACAAAGCCCCTTGCCCATAATTCTGGGTCCAAACCCAGTCACCCACTTGCAAATTCCGAGGTGCCTTTGGCTAAGCAGAATCTGAGGCAACCCGGTCGGGGTGCAGCCTGTCCAGCTTGGTGATCAAACGTCGGCCCCATCTGAGTTCAGCAGGGCTTCTGCCCGTGGCAGTACAGGGACTTGTGCATTGGCAGAGTAGAAAGTCTGCCAATCTGTGGTGCCAGTTTCCTGTGACAATCCATTTTAGGGACTCCTTGGTTGTGCGGACCATGCGTTCCGCTTGGCCGTTCGAGGCCGGGTGAAAGGGAGCCGACGTGGCGTGCCGTATTAGATTTGCTCTGAGGAAAGACTGGAATTCAGAAGCGGTAAACTGAGCTCCATTGTCTGAGACTAACATATCTGGAAGTCCATGTGTTGCAAAGATTCTGCACAGTTCCTGGATGGTACTGGCAATAGTCATAGTAGGGACTGGTGCAACCTCTAACTGTTTAGAATAGCTATCTATCACTATTAGAAACAGCTGTTGCTGAAAGGGCCTGGCAAAATCAATGTGGATTCTTTTTTTTTTTTCAAAACAATTTTTATTAGTTTTCCAATACAGCCTAAGAACCCACGTGGAAACGTGGTTATCCATTTTTTTTTTACAAACAAACAATAACATAGTGAATATATACCCATTATTTCTTAAAAATTTCCCTCTCTATTTATATAGAATATTATAATCAGATTAATACATTTTCATTGAATTCATTCATTACTATGTCTAACCATCAACTACATTAATCAATAGAATAAAAAATTAGTCTATAAAAGCCTATATTTCTTCTCACATTTAACTTAGGCTTAGTGAACTCCATTTATTTAAAGACATTATAATCAAGTCAATATCTAAAACCAATTCATTCACTAATATAACATTTCATCCAAATCATATAATTAAAAATAGACTAACATTCTCTATCTATTTATATTGTTATAAACTCATTAAAACCTTTCTAAAACAAATTTTCATTGAATATATCACTCTATATAACTTTTATTAATCAATAAAAGTTTACAAATTCATTATCCATCCCAAAGATCCTGTATCATGCTTTCTTAATTTTACAAATATTTAATCTTAAACTAACATATTCATTTACTATTCAGGTGCCCCAAGTATTTTTTTACTTAAGCATTATTGACTCCAAAAGTAAATTCTTCTCTTTCTCACCAATCTTCTATTGTTTTTCATTATTTCTCCAAATCTCTAATAATTAATTCCATCATTTCCCATATTTCAGTTCTTTTCTCATTATACCATCTCTAATATTAAAAACATATAAAGCCCTTTTAACAAAGTCCAAGTCCAAATCAGTCCAGATCGCTATAAGGCCATTACCAAGTTACTATAATCAGATTTAATATTTATATCTTATTCTGGGTTTCTTTCTAATCCAAACAGGTTTTCATAATCGGGCTTCCGCCTACCACACTATACCAGGGCTTTTCAACCAGTGGTACGGGCACCACCTGTGGTACATTGGCACCTGGCAGGTGGTACGCAACCATCCTAGAAAAGTGGTAGTGGGGGAGGGGAATGAGCTGAACTGGTGGCAGCACCGCACAAGCCTGAATGAGAGATGGCTGGAGCTGCAGGGCTGTCAGGGCTCAGTGGAATCGCCAGGATCAGCGCCAGACTCCAGCTGGAGCTCAGTGCTGATCCTGGCGCTTCTGTTGAGCTCTGAAGAAGCACCAATCAGCTGGAAAGCAGCACTGATCCTGGTGCTTCTGCTGAGCCCAGAAGAAGAGCCAATCAGCTGGAATGTTGCAGCATCTCCAGGGTCTTGTGATTTACATTCAGATGCTTGGCAACTGATTCATATTTATGATGGTCACAGTGTCCAGGGTCATGTGAAGTGACCAGCCACCCAGCAGATGGGGGGAATAAAAACCAAACACTCCCTCACCCCACCCCCACTGCCAATCCTCAACAGAAATGCTCACAACAATGAAAACCTCGGACAGAAGGAAGAGTGCCACCGGGTGGGCAGGCAGGTGTCTTGCTCGGCTGTGGCTTGGGGGACACTTTTTTCAGTGCCATTGTAACTTCAAACAGTCACTAAGCGAACTGTTGTAAGTCGAGGACTACCTGCACTTTATCACTTTTTTCCTTTTGGGGGGGGGGTCATCAAGTTTTTGACATCTTGCTAGGTGACTGGTGGTTCTCAGATATTGCCATATCCTAAAAGTGGTACAATGGGTGAAAAGGTTGAAAAACCCTGCACTATACACTCCAAAAAGAAAGTTCCCATTGTGCATTTTATTAAATTAATATAAAAGTTATAGTTAGTCTGAATGGCTCGAGGCAGCACATCATTTCCCCTTTCTTTTAACATTGAATAAATTTCACTTAAAATCCCTTCTTTTATATCGTCCTCTTTGATCACATGTTTCTCTTCTTCCCATATTTTTTCCTCTATCTCAAGTTCAAATGGCATCTGCAAATCAACTTGTCTTTCTGGAGTGAGATCATCTAGTTCCTTATCATAAGTCCTTTGTCCATTAATGTCAAATCTTTTTTCCAAAATCAATTGATTGTCCAACTGTAAGTTTACTTCTTCCACCTCAGTAAGCATGGTACAAGCCTCTTGTGTATAAACTGATGTTTCACTTAGTCCTTGTTTTTTTCCTTGTCGATACCAAGAAATCTCCTTTGAAAAAGCAATTATATCATCCGTATTTTCCAAAATTTTAGCCAAAATATACTTATAAAGATTTACACTGGTTTCCTCCATCTTTATTATCTTTCAAGTCCTTATCCTTTTGGAGGAGACTATATTTAAAGAGCGATCACAATATCCATCTCCTCCCAATTTCCTCGCCTTTTCCTTTGTACAAAATGAAAGCCTTTCCAGTGAAGAAAAGATAGCAAGTACAATGAATGAGTTTGTCAAAAGGTGTCCCCCAAAAAGTAATCAGATGTTCAATCCTTCCAGACACCATAAAGGTACAAGCAAACAATATTCTCCAAATATTATAAAAAACTTTCTTGAGGCTCCCAATATCCAAAAATAAAATCAGCCGTTAAAACAAAAATAAATTTAATCCTTTGTGTGTCTCTTCCCCCATTTAAAAAGCCGCTTCACCAGAAAAGGGAGTAATTCCAAGAAAAAAAAACTTTTCACAGGCATAAAGAAAGTAGAGGTAAAAGGAAAGTCTCACCAAGTTCTCCACGGTGGGTCCGTTTGCTTAGCTGATCTTGTGGCTTGTGGTTGGCGCAGCTAAATGATCGGCCATTTTACTGGCCGATCTTTACCTTGTCGGCCCAAAGGAGATACTCGGTGCACAGAGGACGCTGCCGCTCCTCTGCAACTACTGAGAAGCCTCCTCAATGGTAGATGCTCCTCCAGAGCGTCTTTTCGACCCTCTAAGGGGTCTACTGGCAGGGGAAACTCGATCGGCAAAGGGATGATTCCCTTTGCTCGACCGCACCGCTGTGAACCGGAACCGGAAGCCTATCAATGTGGATTTTTTTTTATACAAATTTTATTAAATGTACATTTTAAAAACAAAAATGGACATGCTTCAACTTCCCTGGCTTCAACAGTGCTATTAGTATTACCTTATGTTACAGAAAGAAAAACAGAAACTTAAAATATATTCTTTAACAGGACAAAGTATAACAAACTGTGCGTATAACATCTGTAAATTTTTTGCTAAACCATCTTTCAATCGTCAACATTATATTTACATATCTTTCAGTTGTGCCCTAATGTAGGTACTAATAAGAAGTCCTTATGATATCAACTAGTCAATCGATAATCGTCTCAGCGATCCTCTTTATCTCTAACCAATCGTACAAATTTTTCCAAATTTCATAATACTCTGTTTCAGTTTTATTTTTAATTTCTAGAGTTAACCTGTCCATTTCGGTGCAGGATAAAATTTTATTTATTATTTCTTCCTCAGTGGGGGTTTCCTTTCCTTTCCAATTTTGAGTGTATGCCAATCTTGCTGCGGTTAAAATATGCAATAGTAAGTAAAAAGATGCTTTGCTGAGTTTATCATTAATAATCCCTAATAAGAAGATTTCTGGTTTTAAATCATTTTTTGTAAGAGTATTTCTTCCAGCCAATTTTTATCGAATTCCAAAATTTTTGCCCCTTTGAACATTCCCATCACATGTGATAATAAGTCCCTGGAAGCCTTCTATATTTCCAGCATGTTGGTGAGGTTTTTTTTATCTATTTTTGCTAGCCTTGTAGGGGGAAGGTGCCATCTATAAAACATCTTGTATAAATTTTCCTTGTAGGAGGTGGCTAGTGTTAACCTCCTGTTTCTGTCCCATAATGATTGCCAATTATCAAGGTCAATACTGTAACCAAAATTTTTACTCCAGATTAACATTGTTTCTTTTACCTGTTCTTCTAATAAATATTGTTCTAATAAATATTGATATATCTTTTTATCATTTGATATTCTGTTCTTAGAAGGATTTTATCTAATTGTGTATGCTCTAATTTTATCCCTGGTTCTTTTTTGTCTTTTCTGTATTGCGACTGTATTTGTAAGTATGCCCACCATTCCAACTCTATACCATCTTCTGATAATCTTTTCCTTGTTTTCAGATCCCCATTCTCGTCTAAGATATCTTTATATGCAATTACTCTTCCTAAATTTATGAATTTGGGGTGCATGAATATCTCTAATATGGATAGCCAATTGGGAATTGTTATATAATTATTTTTTTAAATTTTTGTCCACACGTCTAATAGTGCCCGTCTAATATGGTGATTCTGAAAGTACTGATGAGCCTTATATTTCCCGTCCCACATTATAGCATGCCACCCTATTTGCATATCATGGCCTTTTAATGCCAGTAGTCTTCTGTTCTTTAAGTGTATCCAATCCTTTATCCATACCAATATTGCTGCTTGATAATATTTTTCCCAATTCGGGAAGCCGAGCCCTCCTCTTTCCTTTGCATCCTGTAATAATTTTAATTTAATTCTCGGTTTTCTACCTTGCCAGATAAATTTGGATGTAATTCTGTTTAAATTTTCAAAAAAATCCTTGCCTAATTTAATTGGTACACATTGAAATGAAAAGAGTAATTTGGGAAGTATATTCATTTTGATTGTCGTTATTCTCCCATTAAGGAGAGCAGCAAGTTTTTCCATCTGTCTAAGTCTGCTATAATTTGATCTATTAATTTATCATAATTTCCTCTTTTGAGTGTAGTACATCGTGCCGACAGTTGGATCCTCAAGTACCTTACTCTTTTAGATGTCTGGATATTGATTTTTTCTACTAGCTCAGTTTCTTGTAAATTGGACATGTTTTTGACTAACATTTTAGTTTTTTCTTTATTAATTTTCAACCCTGCAGCATCTCCATAATTTTCCAGCACCTGTAATAATCTTGTTCCAGATTCTAAGGGGTCTTCCAAAATGAAAACTAAATCATCTGCATAAGCCTGTAATTTAAATGTCTCTTTTCTGATTTCTAATCCTTTAATCAGCCTATCTTTTCAGATTATTCTTGTAAGTACTTCTAAAGAAAGAATAAATAATAAAAGGAGATAGTGGACACCCTTGTCTCGTGCCTTTTTGTATTTGAACACTATTTGTTAATTCTACGTTTATAATTATTTTTGCTTCTTGTTTAGAATAGATTGCTTTAAACATGTTTATAAATTTTTCTCCAAATTCCATCTGTTTAAGTTGAATCAACATAAAATTCCATTTGACGTTATCAAACGCTTTCTGAGCATCAACAAAAATCAATGCCATTTGTTTTTCACTATGTAATTCATAATATTCTAAGATGTCTAGTATGATCCTAACATTATGTCTAATTTGTCTTTTAGGCAAGAAGCCGTTTTGGTCGGTATTGTTGTGATTCCGTGCCAGCCTGTTTTCCCAACAGCTGAGTCTGAGGAATCTGAGGAGGAGGTGGAGGAGGCCTTTGAGGGGCCGTCAGGGTCAGAGGGAGGCTCTGATGAATTACAGGACTCATGGCTTGATGAAGAGCCTGGCCCCTCCAGTCGTGTTTCTGATGAAGCTCAGCTGTGTGAGGAGCATGAGTCAGATTCGGAAGGCTCACACCTGGATGTGCTAATTGATGCTTGCAGGCGTCGTCAATTAGCAAGAGAAAAACAACAGCAGTCTATGCGACAACTCCAAAGTAAACGGAGAAGACAATGAGAGGCAACGCCCTGGGACTACTGTATAAAAAGGGGAGGTGTGGGCGTTGCTGGTTGCTGAAGGCAACCGTTTGCAAAGTGCTTCTTGGAATCCTGGTCTGTTCGTCTTGTTTGCAACGTGTTCCTGTGGACTATTTCCTTCCTTTGGACTTGAGTTTTGCTGTTTGTGTTTTGGACTTATTGACAGGTTTGTCGCCCAAATAAAAGGGATTTTGTTTTGTTTTAAAGTCTCCAGCCTATTGTATCAGCAGGGGTTTGGTCCTTGTGCCTCTAACAAGGACGGCAATAGGCTGGGATAGAACAGTTTGCCTTCAGCCTCACCCCCTACTATCATGGAGCAGCTACGTGCTGAGAACGCCCAGCTTGTTCAGCAGCTGGCTTTGTTATCTGCTCAAGTTGCTCAGCTATCTGCCCATGTTCCTGCTGCTCCACCACCACCCAGGAGAAAATGCCAAGTGGGGAGGCCGGACAAATTTGATGGCAACACGGACATGTTTCCTGTTTTCATGGGACAATGCCGCTTGTATATCAGTGTGAAAGCAGATGATTTCCCCACTGACCGGGATAAAGTGGGGTTTATGATAAGTATGCTCTCTGGTCTTGCAGCTCATTGGGGTACACCCTTGCTAGCCCAACCTAGTCCATTGATGGACAACTTTGTGGGGTTTTGTGAGTACATGCGGTTAATGTATGAAGACCCCATCAAGACCCAGACAGCTACCCGGCGTTTGAAGGCTCTGAGGCAAGGCCAACGCCCCCTGCTGGGCTATATCAGCGAATTTCGGCTGCTTAGCCAGGATTCAGCCTGGAATGAGGCTGCGCTCGTGAACGCTTTCCAGGATGGGTTGTCGGAGGAGATGCTGGATGAGCTGGCCCGTGTTGATATTCCCCCGGACCTTACTGGGCTCATTCATCTCTGTCTGCGGATCGACGCCCGGCTGCAGCAGCAAAGGAGTCGCCGTGCCATCCCAGAGATCTGTATGGCCCCTGTTGTGAGTGCGACCCCGGTCCAGAGGGAGGAGCCAATGGAGTTAGGTGCTGCCAGACCTCGTCTATCGGTGGCAGAGATGAACAGGCGACATTCGGGGGGTTGTGTTTTTACTGTGGGGACCCTGGGCATTTGGCCACTTTCTGCCCCAAGAAGCGACGAGGGGCGTCTGTGACGGAGTATGTCCCGAGACTCCCATCGGCTCCATCGGGAAACGGCCCACGCCCGACCTGAAAGGCCTTTTGTGTCGGGTGTCCTGCACCTCCGAGCCACACCCTTCTGATGCTGCCCACGCACCCCCAAAACATTTGATCTTGGAGGTGCGCCTGATTCTTCCTAAGTTGCCCAAGGGGATTCCTGTCCATACGTTGATTGACTCTGGGGCCACTACGAACTTTATAGATGCAGCATTCATGGCTCAATGGGCGATTCCCCAATGCCCCGTGGATCCACCGATGTTAGTGGAGACCATTGATGGTCGAGTGCTTTGGTCTGGGCCAATTAAGGCTGCCACACAACCGTTATGTATGGCCATCAGTACACATGAGGAGGCCATCCAGTTTTATATCACCTCAGACCTGCATTTCCCTGTGGTCTTGGGAATGGCATGGCTTCGAGCGCATGACCCACAGATTTATTGGTCACAGAACTTGGTCACCTTTCCAAGCTTGCAGTGCGTGGACCACACCCACCACATCTGTGCCGGTCAGGTAGAGGGGCCCATGGGGGTCTCCTTACCCTCTGAATTGGCGGATTATGCTGATGTGTTCAGTGAGATGGAGGCGGATCAATTGCCCCCACACTGGCCCTATGACTGCCCCATTGACTTAGTCCCTGACGCGCCTCTCCCAGTGGGGCGTTTGTATTCCATGTCGGACCCCAAGTTGGCCGCGTTGCGGGACTTTTTCGACAAGAATTTGGCCCGGGGTTTTATTCGGCCCTCGTCCTCACCAGTGTCCGCACCCTTACTCTTCATCAAGAAGAAGTCCGGTGAATTGCAGCTGTGCTGTGATTATCGGAAATTGAATGCCATCATGGTGCGCAACCGATACCCTCTGCCCCTCATCCCCGAACTCTTGGACCGGCTCCGTGAGGCAAAGATCTTCACAAAATTGGACTTGCGTGGAGATTATAACCTTGTCAGAGTTCGGTCGGGTGATGAGTGGAAGATGGCGTTTGGTACTCCGTATGGGCACTTCGAGTACACGGTGATGCCATTTGGCCTGACTAACGCCCCTGCCATGTTCCAGCACTTTATGAACGATATTTTCCGGGACTTATTAGATCAGTTTGTTGTGATATACCTGGACGACATCCTGATCTATTCCCCATCACGAGAGGTGCATCATCAGCATCTTCGTCAGGTCCTGCAGCGGCTCCGAGAACATCGGCTATATGCTAAATTAGAGAAGTGTCAGTTCTACAAGATGACTATAGAGTTCTTGGGTCACTGTATTTCTCCTGAGGTCATCGTCATGGAGCCGAGTAAAGTTGAGTCTTTGCAGAGTTGGCAACCCCCACATCGTGTGAAGGATGTCCAGCGACTTCTTGGGTTCACAAACTATTACCGGACTTTCATCCCCGGGTTTGCTACCATGACAGCCCCCCTTACTCGGCTCCTGCAGAAAAAGACTCGGTTCCAGTGGGATGCTCTGGAACAATGGGCTTTCCAGGCTTTGAAGGAAGCCTTCATGAAGGAGCCCATCCTGAAGCATCCTGACCCGCAATGGCCATTTGTCGTGGAGGCGGATGCCTCCGACATTGCCATTGGGGTGGTGTTACTCCAGGCGATGACGTCCGGCGGTGCCCTCTTCCCTTGCGCGTACTATTCACGGAAATTGAATCTGGCGGAGCGTAACTATACCATCTGGGAGAAGGAGCTATTGGCCATTAAAGTGGCATTCGAGGCTTGGAGGCATCATCTGGAAGGGGCACGTCATCAAATCGAGGTCCGGACGGACCATAAGAATTTGGAGAACCTGCAGACCGCTCGGAAATTGAACCAACGCCAGATCCGGTGGTCTCTCTTCTTTGCGAGGTTCAATTTCCGGGTGACGTACGTACCCAGCGGTCACAATCAAAGAGCGGATGCTCTGTCCAGGAAGCCCAAATATTCCCAAGCAGAAGACAAGCTTCTACCCAGGACAGTGCTCCCTATCGAATCTTTTGCTGTGGTATGACAGCCGATAGATATACGGGCTCGGATTCGGGAGGCCCAGCAGCAGGATGGATGGCTCAGTGAAAGGAGGAGGTGGGACCCAATTCCCCATGGACAGTCACGGATGGACTCCTCCACTATCGTGATCGGCTCTATGTTCCTGGGGGCCCGCTCAGGGGACTCATCCTCAGCCAGTGTCACGACAATCCAGCGGCGGGGCATTTTGGCCTGTTCAAAACCCTGAACTTGGTCTCCCGGACCTTCTGGTGACCCCGAATCCGACACGACGTTCAGACCTACGTCTCCTCTTGTATTTCATGTAGGCAGGCCAAGTCAGCGACAGGGCCCCCGCCCGGCCTACTGCAGCCCTTGCTGACACCCAAGCGACCTTGGGGGGCTGTGTCCATGGACTTTCTGACGGACTTACCCCCGTCTTCTGGATTCACGATGGTATTTGTGATGGTGGACATGCTAACCAAGATGGCGCATTTCATTCCATGTCGTGGCTTGCCCGCGCCACCGGTCACATGTTCATCCAGCAGGTGTTCCGGCTACATGGTCTTCCTGATAGGGTCGTGTCCGATAGGGGGGCCCAGTTCACAGCCTGTTTCTGGCAGGGGTTAATGCAGGCGTTAGACGTCAAGATCTGCCTCTCATCCACACATCATCCCCAAACTGAAGGAGGGACCGAGAAGGTCATTGGAATCCTGGAACAATATCTGCACTGCTATGTCAATCAGCAGCAGAACAATTGGGTGGACTATCTGGCGGTGGCTGAGTTTGCATTCAATAACTCCCAGCACACCTCCACACAGATGACCCCATTCTTAGCCAATGTGGGCTATCACCCTCGGTTTTTCCCTCTTTCCCCATTAGACGCACCAGGACCACCAGCGAACGACTACATGGCAGATCCATCGATTGGTTCAGCGACAGTTGGAGAAGGCCAAGGCTGACTACAAAAGGTTTGCTGATCGGTCGAGGCGGGATACACCTCTACTATCGGTGGGAGACCGGGTATGGCTGTCCACCAGGAACCTACCGTCAACCCGGCCATTCAAGAAATTAGACCACTGATATGTAGGACCATTCCTCATCGAGGCTGTCATCAATCCAGTTGCCTATCGCTTAACTCTGGCACGTTCCATGCGGGTACATCTGGTCTTTCACCACTCTCTGTTGGTCCCTGAGCAACCGGCGTGTCCACTCTGCCGAGCCGAACCTCCCCCACCAGAACGTGATGGAGACAGTGCTCCCGAGTACGAGGTTTCCAGCATTCGGGACTCCCATTGGGTGAAAGGTCACTTCCAGTATCTGATTGAATGGAAAGGTTACGAACTGGAGGAGTTCACCTGGGAGGATGTGACCACTGTTCATGCTCCTGCTTTGGTGACCACCTTTCATGACCAATTCCCATCCCGACCGCATCCGGATCGGCAGACCCGGGGGAAGGGCTCTGCGGTGCGGGATAGTGTTGTGATTCTGTGCCAGCCTGTGTTCCCAACAGCTGAGTCTGAGGAATCTGAGGAGGAGGTGGAGGAGGCCTTTGAGGGGCCGTCAGGGTCAGAGGGAGGCTCTGATGAATTACAGGACTCACGGCTTGATGAAGAGCCTGGCCCCTCCAGTCGTGTTTCTGATGAAGCTCAGCTGTGTGAGGAGCATGAGTCAGATTCGGAAGGCTCANAGGTGTGGGCATTGCTGGTTGCTGAAGGCAACCGTTTGCAAAGTGCTTCTTGGAATCCTGGTCTGTTCGTCTTGTTTGCAACGTGTTCCTGTGGACTATTTCCTTCCTTTGGACTTGAGTTTTGCTGTTTGTGTTTTGGACTTATTGACAGGTTTGTCACCCAAATAAAAGGGATTTTGTTTTGTTTTAAAGTCTCCAGTCTATTGTATCAGCAGGGGTTTGGTCCTTGTGCCTCTAACAAGGACGGCATAGGCTGGGATAGAACAGGTATGGATAAATTCAACTAAATGTTTTTTTAATCTTTCTGCCATTATAGTCATGAAAATCTTATAATCCGTGTTCAGTAAAGAGATGGGCCTATAGTTTTTAATGCAGGTCAAATCAGAATTTTCTTTAGGAATTATTGAGATGATTGCTTCTTTCCATGAGTTTGGGGTTTTTGTTATATTTAGTACATCATTAAATAAGTCCAGTAGAGTTGGGGCCAAAAGTTCTTGGAGGTTTTTATATATTTTGGACAGTAATCCGTCAGGGCCAGGTGTTTTATTACTTTTTTGCTTTTTAATTGCTTCTATAATTTCCTGGACTGTTATATCTTTATTTAATATATTTTGAAATTCTTCCGGGACCTTCGGTAAGTCCGGTTTATTTGCCTGTTCAAAAAAGTTTTGTCTAATACCTTTTATTTTTTTTTGCCATTTCTTCCTTTTGTATAATATTCAATTTATGCTTATTTAAATCTAGCTGTCTTTTTAGGTCTCTACATTGTGGGGTTTTTTTGTAGTTCTGATTCTATTTTTTTGTATTCTTCCTCTAAGCTTTTTTGATATTGCCTTTTCTTTTTATATTCATTGGCCATGTATGCAATTGCAGTACCTCTCATAACAGCCTTGGCCGTGTCCCATAAATTTTGAGTGCTAGTCTCCTCTTTCTTATTTGTCTGGAAAAATGTCCGCATTTGTTCCTCCATCTTATGCTTAAATTCTGTTTGGTTTAAAATTGCCTTTTTTAGAGTCCACCTCCTNTTTAAAAAAAGTACCAGGTAATATTCTCCTGCTTTGTTTCCTTACTTCCTCACTCTTATAATCTAATTCTCTGTCTATAATTGCATTAAAATCACCAATTATACAAATGTTCTCATATTCCATATCAGCAATAACCTTATGCAGTTTCTTATAAAATTGTCTTTGTTTTTCATTGGGGGCATAAATTCCTACCAGGGCGACCTTTTTTGTATTCAGGGAAATTTCAATAATCAATATTCTACCTTCCTCGTCTCAGTAGATTAGTCTTGCTGGGATTCTTTCTTTAACATATATCACAATTCCTCCTTTCTTCTGCTGTGAAAGCGATACAAATTTGGTTCCTAACTTAGAGTAACTTAGTAGATCCTGATCTTGAGTCTTTATATGTGTTTCTTGTAAAATTGTTATGTCTAAGTTTTTCTTATGAGCTTATTCAAAATTATATTTCTCTTAGTTGGGGAGTTTAGTCCATTTACATTTAATGATAATACTGTTAATATTTCTACATTACTGCCTCTGTTTTGATCTTGTCGCTCTTGTCGGTCTATCTTCCTTGAGTTCTTTGTGTCTACTTTCATCATCATTGTCATGATTCCTTCTCATTTTTTCTCTTCTCTCCATTTCCTGTTCTTTGCCTTGTAATTCTCATGTCTTTCTATTGCATCTCTCTGAATTGTTCTCTTCTCTTAACTCTCTTTCTTCTAGTTCATCTTCATTGCCTAGGTGCTGCTGGAAAAACTCTTCTGCTTTGTCAATTGAATCTAGCCTATATCTTTTTTCTTGCCAAGTTACCAGAATCCCTTCCAGCATCAGCCACCTAAAATTGATATTTTGTCTTATTAATTTTGATGTAATATGTTAGTAGGGCCTTCTCAGGTCTCTTACCCTCCTGGGGACTTGTTTAAGAACAGTTCGTTGTTTACCTCTGTATTCTATTGGATGGTCCCTTGTTCTGTGCAAAATCTCATCCCTAATTGACTTCTTCACAAATCTGATATGTACTTCCTTGGGTAGGTTATTTCTTCTCACGTAGTTTGTGTGGATTCTGTATATTTCATCAATTTCATTTGCCATCTCTTCTTTCCCTGTCCCTAGGGCCCTTGCTAACAAGTCCATCATCATTTCTGGAAGGTCCTCCCCCTTCTCTTCTTTCACATTTTGAAAGTGTAAATAATGGTCCGCTTTCTCAGTTTTAAGCAAGATGACGGTTTTTTCTAATTGTTTGTTTGCTTGCGAGAGTTTTTCATCCATTTCATCTACTCTTCTTTCCTCCTTATTCACTCTGTCCTCCATTTCTAATAATTTCTGTTCATTTTTCAATATCTGTTGTTGGAAACATTCAAAATTTCCATCCATTGCTCCTATCTTCTCTTTAAGTTCTCCAATATCATTCCTATTTCACCTATTTTCTTTTTTTAAATCCTCATGATTTCTCAATATAACCTCTTGCATGGATTGTAGCATTGCTTGTAGGTCTTTAAGTGAGCCTGCTCTCTCCCGTGGCAGCATCTCTTCTATGGATCTTTGCCCTGCTGGGCTTAATTCCATCGATGAGGCTTGGTTTATCTGCCTTCTTCCAGTCCCAACTCTTGTTAGATTTGGGATGCTTGTCATCTTTCTAAATGACGTCAACCAACCCTCCAACTTGTACACGATCTTTATCTTTCCCTCCACCACACCTGGAGAATTTATTATTCTTCCAAGGTTATAATCACTAGTACTTTATATCTTCACAATGATATATTTTGTTGCTAACACAGTATGAAACCTATTACACTAACACTTCCAATACACAATAATCAATATTAATCAATTTCAGGTGTTTATATTCCACTGCAATCCTAAATTATCTATATAATAACATGTAACAATAATATAACCAATAACCAATAAATTACCTCAATATTATAACCAATATTCAGTTCATTAGCAATAAAGACCAGGTTTTATAGTTAATCCCTTAACAGTTATAAATATTATTGTATTCAACAAGGAAACAAGTAAATATATTTTCTCACCCACCTTGGCCATTCAACCTTTTGTTTCTAGTTAGCCTCCTCTGATTCAATCATACAATGGGTTATGTTCAATTAATTCTTATTGGTCTAAGCTCTCAAAACCATTTATCCCTTTTATTTTAGAAACTTTTTAAAGCAATTAATTCACTTCTTAAGTTATGAATATCACTCTTCCCTCATTTAATACTAATTGGTCGTCAGTTCTTATTCAAGATGTCCACTCTCTCTGCTCAGTCCACACTGTCATTTTTCAAGTTTATTTTATTTCTTGTTAAACTTCTTCTTGGCTTTGCTGCAAGCGGCAGAAAGAGAAACCACCCTTGATCACCAGTCCTTACAACCTGTGAGTCTGTTACTTTAAGGTCAGATCTCTTTTTCCCTGTCTCCTTTTTCACCGCTATCTGACAGGGAGGTGATTTCCCCCTTTCGCTCTGGGGCTTCTCCTCTTTTCTTCTCATTTGAAATTCTCTGGAAAGATTTCACAATCCGGAACACTTACAAGAGTTCGTTGAGTGTTCACTCTGCCAGGCTAGCTGAGTCACTGTCCCGCTAATTCACCGCTATCTCAGACAGCAGTCATTTCTTCACGGCCGCTATGATGGGCCGTCTCCTTCACCCAGCTTTCTCCTAGGCTTTCCTGCTTTCTGAGGCTAGAACTGCCATCCTAAGCCACTCAGCTGGGCGCCTCTGCTTCTAATCTCTCTCTGAGAGATCTGGAGCTTTTAAAAAACCCAACAGGAACAGAGAAATGGCTGTGAAACCGGCACGCTCATTCGGAGAGGCGTTTCAGCACAGCCATTTTGTTTGACAGCTGGCTCCGCCTCCTCATCAATGTGGATTCTTGATCACGGTGTGTGTGTGTCCTCCCATCAGTGGACAGGGGCTTGCGGCATCTCCGGTCTGGATTGCTGGCATGTGCAGCAACCATGTACTTGGGCCTCGATAGCTTTATCTAGCCCTGGCCACCAAAGGTAGCTCCTCGCAAGTGCCTTCATCCAGACTATTCCCGAATGACTCTCGTGCAGAGACTCTAGGACCCTGGGCCTTAAAGAGCTTGGAACTATGACCCTACTTCCCCAAAGGATGCACCCCTTATGAGCTGAAAGCTCATCTTTTCTCATGAAGAAACTCTGAAATTCTGGCCCTGGACATTTGTCCAGCCATCCTGTGTGTACCCAGTTTAGCACACGACTCAGCGTTTTGTCAGCTGCTGTCTCAGCAGCTATGTCCCCTGAATGAAGGGGAGATTCCGGCAAATCCTGGATAGCCAGGATGTGTGCAGCCGGAGCTGGATCTGGCTCCACATGTGCCAGGGGAAGCCTGCTCAGGCCGTCTGCATGGCCCATTTCCTTGCCTGGTTTGTGAATCATCCTGTAGCTGTAGGCTGACAGGAAGATAGACCACCTCAGCATTCGAGGAGACAGAATCTGAGGTGTCTGTTTGTTTGTGGTGAACAACCCTAGGAGTGGCTTGTGGTCCGTGAAGACCGTGAACTGGCGGCCATACAAGTAGTCATGGAACTTTTTAACTCCGGCCACAATGGCCAGAGCCTCCTTATCAATTTGCACATAGTTGCGCTCTGTGGATGATAGGGTCCTGGAGTAATACGCGATCAGCCATAAAAGTGGCTTTACACAGCCCCAACCTCATATGGGGATGCATCACATGCAATGCAGACAGGCAGCTGCTCATTGAAATGAGTGAGAACTGAGTTCGACGACAGCAGTGATTTGACTGCTTGGAAGCTACTCTCGTGGACACTGGTCCACTGCCACTGAGCTTGTCTATCCAAGAGCTGGTGTAACGGCTCTGCCACTGCAGCCTTGTTTGGGATGAAGGGATGGTAAAAATTCAAAAGGCCTAGGAAATCCTGAAGCTCTCCCTTTGACTTCAGCCTTGGGGCCTGCTGGATTGCTTTTAATTTGGATTCCGCCGGATGAATGCCTTCAGCATCGATGCGGAAACCAAGGAACTCAGTTGACTCTACCCCAATCTTGCACTTTTCTTTTTTTAGTTTAAGTCCCGCGTCATGGAACTGCTGAAGCCTTAAGCCATTCAGCCAGAATCTCAACCGATTCCCCAGCAATGAGGACATCATCGAAGTAGGGGCAAACCCCTGGAATTCCCTTGAGTGTGTGCTCCATCACTCCCTGGAACAATCCTGGGAGTACACTCACCCCAAACTGTAGGTGCTTAACCTTAAAAGCCCCCCTATGGGTGACAATGGTCTGGGCTACCGCCGTGGACTTGTCCATGGGCAGTTGTTGATAGGCCTGTGCCAAATCTAATTTGGCGAACATGTGGCCTCCTTGCAATGACGCCAAAATATGGCTGACAACTGACACAGGGTACGCATGCTGTTGAAGTGCCCTGTTGAGGGTGCACTTATAGTCAGTGCATATTCGCACTTCCCTGTTGGCCTTTAATGGTGTTACTATGGGGGTCTCCCACACCTTACTGTCTACAGGCTGCAATACCCCTTGTTCCACTAGCTTATCCAGCTGTGCATCAATTTTGGGTTTTAAAGCGAAAGGCACTCTACGAGGCTTGATCCGTATTGGTGTTACCATAGGATCAAGCTTGAAGGCTATCGGAGGACCCTTGTACTCCCCTAGGCATGAACTGAAAACATCTGAGAATTCTTGGCAGACTGAAGACAAATCCGCCACTTGTGTCTGGTGAATGCCGGTTACTTGAATGCCCAATGCGTTGAACCAATCAAGCCCTATGAGGCTCGTGCATTGGCCTTCTACCACTATGACATCTAGTGGCCCCTTGAACACCTTGAATTCCACCAGAAGTGTGGCTTTGCCTTTGACCACCACTCAGGAGGTTTGGAAGTCTGTGAGTAGTAGATTAGATGGCCAGAACTTGGCCCATCTGTTGCTACGATGGCATAGGTGCCTGAATGTTCCTTGTGAAATGATGGACATGGCTGAGCCTGTGTCCAATTCCATCTTGCATGGAACTCCCTGAAGCTTGACCTGTAGTCTAAGCTTCTGCTTTAGGGAGCAATGGGCACCAGTTTGGAATACGCTCCTTCAGCTGGAGCAGAACCCTACTTGGTGTTGACCCGGGGCCCCGGTACCTCTCCTGAATGCATCTTCTTTCAGGCAGTCCCTCTGACGACCTCAGCAGATAGCGGCGATGTGGCCTGGTTTGCCACAGGCCTGGCACTTTGCAATTCGGAATCAGCAATCCACGTATTGATGGTGGCCTCCACAGCCCATGCACCTAAGGAACAGAACTGCCTTCTCAGCTGGCTGAGGTCCCTTCTCCAGGTGCTTTCGTAGCTGGTCAACTTCGTAGTCTGAGTCAGTGTCTTCCATCTGCTCAGCATCCTCATGGTGGATGGCTTCGGTGCTTGGCGTGCTTTTGGAGGACCACAGTGCTTTAACAGCCCCTCTGGTGGCTTCATCCGCCATGACCTCCTTCAAGGCCTCCTGTAGTGAGACAGTCTCCTTAGTGAACAGTTTTTGTTGGAGCTCTCGATTCCAGAGTCTGCAGACTAAGCGGTCTCATAGTCTCTCCTCCAAATCTGCGAAATTGCAGAGTCGGGATGCTTGACAAAGAGCGGCAATGAATTCTGTTGCAGACTCGGTGGGTTGTTGCTCCCGCTGCTCAAAAGCGTGCCTCCATGCTATAACGGATAACTTGGGCTCGAAGTGGTCTCGGAGCTTTTTTTTCAAGTCCATGTAGGTGACTGACTCAAGTGGTGCCAGGCCGACCAGGTTTTCTGCAATGTCGAAGGTGTGGCACAGAGGAGTGCTGCAGCCTTCAATCCATCTTCGGCGACCTGGTTGGCGTAGATGTAATTTTTGACGCGGGAGATGTAAGACGCCCATCTCTCCGGGTGAGTTACGTCAAATTCTTCGAGCTTCCCGACCTTCGCCATGGTGGTTTGTTTCTTCATTCAATGCCTTGTACTGCTGGCTTCTGGGTAGGCCCTAGGATGGATCCTTAGGGCGTGGTGGTCTCCAGCGTGGCTTGCTGGCAGACCGAGGGGAGGAACGTAGTTCCTGTCAGGCTCTGTGCTGATCTCACCCCTTAGTGACTTCAAGCTCTCTCAATGAAGCAGCATATCCCACCTTCATCGCCACTGTTATATCTTTGGTTCTTTAGGCATTGAATGAGTGTTGGAACGTTTATTAACTCAGAACAGAAGCAGCCCTAAAGGCTGCTTCACAGCTATTTATACAGTTAGCCTCTAGGTGGCAACCAATAGGTTTAAAGTAATAGTTTCCCACCCCAAACCTCATTATCAGCTTGGAGACAGCCAGTCTGGCTTTCAGTAACAGCAACTGTTAAACAATACAGCAATGTAGGTCAGACATTAAGCAAGTGATTTAAAACAGTTGTGGCCAATACATTACAGCTTTGTCCTGGTCTTATGAGATTTCAGCATTGTTACATGAGAAATCATGTCAGGATCTGCTTCAATACCTCATCCCAAGAAAGCAGAACTCGTGGAAGCAAGCTCTTCCAAAAGAAACTTTTATTAGGAGAAGTTGATAGCAGGCATACTAGACAGGATCTGAGGGTTTCTCGTGCAGATCAATAAGTTAAAGTGTCCCCAAGAAAACCCCACCCCATAGTTCATCCGGACGGTTCAAACCGGCCAATCCCCAGGTGTTAAGTCCATTGTGGGAAAGGGGAGTTAACATCAGGCTGGCTCTGGTCATAGCAGCGATGTTTAGACGACTCTTCGCACCTTCTCTTGAGAGCAGAGAGATAAGCCAATTGCCGGAAGTTGCATTCCTTTCTTCCTTCCCCTTTGCTAGCTGAAGTTTAGGGAGAAGAAAGTACAGAGAGAAATAGTGCAGGAAATCAAAGTGTTACATTGTAGCTATAGAAAAAGAATACAGGAAAGCAAAGTGTTACATTGTAGCGATAGAGGAAGCAAAGGCAATAAACCCGCAATCCTTCCCCCTAGGAGTATCGCAGAACCCTGGGAGAGAAGAGAATGGAATTTGGGTCAAAGAAGAAGAGCAAGAGAAGTATGAAATCAGATAGATATGGGTTCTGACAGATCAACCAAGAGAGCTTGTAAAGGTTCTGTCATCTATTTTTTGGGTAGGTGCCTGAACTATCTCTTGATAATGCTACAAACTTGCTCTACACTGTTCTGTATGTAGTGCTGCTTGCTGTCTTGCACAACTAACAGACCCATTTGCTAAAAGCCAGTTTATTTCAGTAAATACTTGATCTGTTGGGACTGCAGTATATTTATTCCACCCAGCTTTGTCTACTAACAGGGTCACACATTTAAACAGATGCTGTATTCAAAAACCTATTTGGTTCCAGCTGCAAGTGCCATACAGGAGAAAATCTGCTAGAAAATTGGAAAAGGTACAATTGGTTTTTTGGAATGGAGAGTAGGTTTAGCTTTCCTCCTCCCCTTCACTGCTAAAAATCCACATTGCTTGACATCACTGATGAATTTTCAGCAGACATTTTCTTTCATACACAGCTGGATCTAGAGCAAAGTTTTTAATCAACATTTTTTATGAACATTTAAACTTTAGTTAGCTCATTCCTAGACAATTAGAGTAGGCTGATAAATTGTCTCCTCCCAAGCTGGATGTCGTTGCCAAGAATTCTAAAAATTGAAGTCCACATTACTGGAAGGCAATGCGGTTAGGAAAGGCTGATGGAAGGAGAACTCTTAGTGAGCGGTATTTTTTTTTAAAAAAAACCTAAAACTGGCTATGAATATCCTGGAGAAAAGAAGACTAAAAAAAAGAAAAGAGGGACATGGATAGTCATCACAAAGGACCAGCTACCAAAGAGTTGCCTTCCAATATGAAGAACTTGGTTCATCTGCAAAAGGTTGCAAATATCACTCCAATAAGATTGCAAAGGAAATGAAAGGGCACATCATGAATGCCCTTTCTTGAAATACTGGGATTGCTGGCTTCTTCTGAAGGCTCAATACTATTATTGTAATGTCCTTCTGAGATTGTCTCCACATGCATGTCATGAACAGCTAGTCATAGAAGAAGTGTTCATGTGCAGACATATGCTGAGAAGGCATTCAAAGTAGAAACATTTAGCCTTCTAGAAGATCAAGTTCCTTCAGTGGTCCAAAAATATTTTGTCCATATATTCTAAATGGTTTTGTTGTGGAAAGAATTGACTTGAGTCAGCTCTTTGAGGAAGGAAAGGTTTATTTGCGCAGGTTCAGAAAGCTACACAAAGCCAAGGGGTCTGAACCCCGAGGAGTGTTCAGAGATCACATATATAGTTCATACAACGTATGCATTTCCTGACCCCTCTGGACCCCATATATGGTAATATTCTAAACATTGTGTTCTCAGCATTCCTGATAGTATGGAAAAATACCAGATGGTTGAACATTGACACAGAGATAAAAATAGGGAATTGGCTACTAAGCAAAGCAGAAAACAGGATATGGCTTAAATGGTCAAGG
This sequence comes from Protobothrops mucrosquamatus, assembly GCF_001527695.2. Classification (NCBI taxonomy): domain Eukaryota; kingdom Metazoa; phylum Chordata; class Lepidosauria; order Squamata; family Viperidae; genus Protobothrops; species Protobothrops mucrosquamatus. The sequence continues at coordinate 91,262 of NW_015387719.1, read as the reverse complement.
ACAGTGGGGCAGAGCATTATCTCGAGACTCAGCAATTTCTGGAATGCTCTCTGCCCCACATCACTCCCCCCCTTTTGAGATTAATCTAACTTTTAGGACGATTACTCTCAACCAGTGACACTAGGATCCGCTGTTTTCATGTTCTCATAGTCCCACATAGCCATGACCTGGGCAGTTGCTTTCCGTTCAGCCAACACAGACATCCGCTTTGGCAAAGATACATTATTCACCAATGAAAATAGACACTAAACCAGACAACAGCCACCAATTAGTACAGCAATAAGGATTACTATATACTGAATAATAGTACCAATAAGACCCATTGGAAGCCAGGACCACAAGTTGTTCCACCAACTGCCTAAGGTATTGATTTGCAGATCTGAGGCCACTTTGTGAAGAACCTTGATTTGTTGTTTCACCACTTCTGATTGATCAGTGAGATTAAAACAGCACATTCCTTCGAATGAGTCACAACCTAGATGTTGGCAGCCCTGTTCTGCAGAATAGCTTTACGTAATTCTATGAGTTCTTGGTTAATGGCCGATAAAGCCACCGAAGTAGCATTAATTGTCTTAGCCAGACTGCACGCAACGGAGTTTATGTTGATATGGGCTTGCAAAGCTAAAGCAGGAACTCCCACCAGTGAAATGGCCAATGCATTGTATTCGGCTGAATTTAATAGGGTGCGGGTGGAGTCACAGTCCTCACTCAAAGTGTCAGCTCTCCTATAGCGAGTGGTATTAGAAACAGTAAATGCTGACCTACTTGGTAAGAATGCAGTTAGTCTACTCAGACAACAGTATGCAGTACTTAGATTAGCAGGGATATAATTGAATGTTTCCTTGCCATATGTGAAGAACCAGCCGTTTGGCAATCATACGTGGCCATAATTAGAGCTTACTGACTGGAATGATGAGCAATTCAGCTTATCTTGGCTCACATTAATACAAAGGGGCTTAGGTTGTGCAGTAGATTGCTCACAGCCAGTGATTTTAGCACAAGCAACACCCTCAGGTACAGATACAATAGGGGTATGTAACACTAGAGCATCAAGTGGTAATTGATAAGAGGCATGTCCCCAAGCAGATAGTGAATCATACTTTATCTGATCTTCTGACATAAGGTGTAGTCGACCAGTATATGAGTAGGCCTTCATCACAGAGGCTGGGACACACACATGTATCAGGCAAGTAGAGATTAAGTTTTCCATGTCATATGATTCAGCAAGACAAAAGTCTGTAACATTAGAAGCCTTAGCCAATTGTACCCAAAGATTGTACTGCATCCGTGAAGTTAAAGGGTGAGGCATTCTTTTGTCGGGGTAGGGCCTTTTAGCCCTCCTTCTTGTAGATTTTGTTCTTTGTGGTTTTCTGATCGTAACCCCAAACTCTACTGGGTTCACACGCACAATACAAGTCCCCTTCCATCCGGGTTTTAACTGCGAGACTAGGGAGACTTGTTCCCAACCCCAGAATAATGGAGGTCCACAGTCCAAAGTTATGGAAGGAAGGACTCCCTTATAGGGGGCCTTTGCACACATTCCCTTTCTCATAATGTATCCCACAAATGGACATGCATCCGGATTGGTAGGCTGCCTAGTGAGACACGCCTCCTTTGCAATCTTATCAAGGATGCTGACAGGGATGGGGCAACACGCCATTCCAACACTCTGGAGTAAAAGCAAGAGGGGGGTTACCACCACATTCACCTTTTCCAATCAGATAGGATAGTAGCACTTGGGGAGCCTCCTCTGGCCTGTTCCACTGACCTGAATTGGAAACACATACGGTACATAATTACCCATGACAAATGAAACAGGCAAATAAAAGAAAACAAGAATCCTCATCCTGTCTTCTCCCATGCGTAGAAAGCCAGCTTCCGGTGTGGCTTAGCAGGGGTCTTCACTACTGTGCGTTGAGGAACCTATTGCCGGTAAGGTTCCAGTAGAGTAGCTCCAGAAGTGTGTAGGATAGCCTATATAAGTAAAGCATTAATAACACAAATAACAAGGCATACACTATATGCGTTTAAAAGTAAGTTTTGTGGGAGCCATGGGTTGTGAGGACACTTTCCACAAGGGAACTGCAGCCGCTTTGACCCTTGTCCAGTGGATCCATGACTTGGACTCTGCAATTTTAATAGCAAGAGGGGAGGCCAATATCACCTCATACGGCCCTTTCCATCGACCCTCCAACTGCTCTTTCTTCCAATTTTAACCCACACCTTATCCCCTGGTTTGAAGGAGTGGCATCTAGTCACCAACCTAGGCGGTGATTGTTCAATAACATAGTTCCTGAGTTTCTCCACTTCTCTATTCAGCTCCTGTACCATTTCCAGAGCCCACACTCTTATGTCCCAGATCTGGCCAGCCAGCTAGATTCCGTCACAACAGGGTAGGAGGCCGCCCAAACATTAACTCGAAAGGGGACAGTTTACTTTGTCTACGAGGTGCACATCTAACAGCATACAGGGCCAAGGGCAAAGCGTCTGGCCATTTCAAATGACTTTCAGTACATATCTTAGTAATTTTCTCTTTTAGGGTGCGGTTCATTCTCTCAGCCGGACCACCTGACTGAGGATGGAAAGCACTGTGAAACCGCCACTTGGACCCTACAGATTGGGCCACAGCTTGATTGATCTGATGTATAAATTTGGGCCCATTATCTGACGAAATAAGAGATGGGCTTCCAAACCGAGGGATCAGTTCCTTCAGCAATACCCTAGCCACTTCCCTCGCCTGTTTAGTCTTAGTGGGGAAGGCCTCCAGCCAACCTGTATACCTGTCCACAAAGACCAATAGAGCCTTGTATAGGCCACATCTAGGCATATCAGTGAAATCAACCATTACATAATCCATAGGAAAATATGATGAAGGTATAGTTCCTGGTGACAAAAGGGGTCCTTGTCGAGGATTGACCTTGGCACAGCTAGCACATTGGGATACAACCCGAGCTGCCATGCCAGCTATCCCACTGATGTAATATTCCCATCCTAACGCCTCTTCCAGCCCGGTTTTACCCATGTGGGTAGCATCATGAGAAGATTGAACCAGAGCCCAAGCTGAGGACTGTGGAACAAAGATGCGCCCATTGGGTAACAAGTACCACCCATCCTTTATAGTGGCCTTAAGATCAGTGACTGCCTTCACACATTCCTGCTGGGAGTATGTTGGCTGGATAGTGGGGGGCAGGACTCCCAGATCCATTGCCACATGTATGGAAAGATCTAGGGTAGATTTTCCTCTTTTTGCAGCATTCCTAGCTTCTAAATCTGCTCTCCTATTCCCTTGGGCCACCCTATCAACACCCCTCTGGTGTCCTTTACAATGCATGACCGCAACTTTAGCTGGCATCTGTACTGCATTAAGGAGGCGCTGAATTAGGTGTCCGTGTTGTACATATTTGCCCGCTGAATCTCGAAACCCCCTTTCTTTGTAGACAGCCCCATGTGCATGCAATGTCAGGAAAGCATATTTACTATCTGTCCACACATTCAAAGTCTCACCCACGGCTCTTTCTAATGCTCTAATCAATGCCCACAATTCAGCCACCTGTGCACTGTGTTCAGAGCCCAATGGCCCACTCTCCATGACCTTATCATCATCTACAATAGCATAGCCTGCAACTCTTTGTCCCTCGTGCATATAGCTGGAGCCGTCTGTATACCAATTGAGCTGAGCCACCTGAAGAGGGACGTCAGACAAGTCATGCCTGCTAGAGTAAACACTTTCCAATACTTGTAAGCAATCATGTTCTATGTTAATGTCTCCTGGCAACAAGGTGGCTGGATTTAGTCGGTTTGAGACAACCAGCTTGACTTGTGGATTTTCAATCATCAGTGCTTGATATTTAAAAAGCCTTTGATTGCTTATCCATAAATGCCCTTTGTTATCCAATATGGCCTGCACTGCATGGGGTGTGTGCACATTCACAGGACATGAGAAGGTCAATTTATTATAGTCCTGCAACAGGACTGCTATAGCAGCAAGGACCTTCAAGCAATGTGGCCACCCCTGAGCTACACCATCCAACTGTTTAGACAGATACGCTACTGGCCGTTGCCACTGGCCTAACTGTTGAGTCAATACCCCCAAGGCTACATTGTCCTTAGTATCCACATATAGATTAAAAGCTTTTTCCAGATTTGGTAAGGCTAAAGCTGGAGCCGATGTGAGTGCTAACTTAACATCCCTAAAAGCCTTTTTCTGTTCCCCCTCCCAGCAAAACAACTCATGCTTACCCCCCTTTGTGGCTTAATATAGAGGGGCCGCCATTAAAGCATAATTTGGAATCCATATCCGACAAAAGCCAGCCAAACCCAAAAAACCCCGTAGTTGTCTCCAGTTTGTGGGCTCAGCTATGGCCAACACAGCTTGCTTTCTTTCCCACCCTAGGGCTCTATGTCCATGCTCAATGTCATACCCCAGATAGCGCACCTTCTGTTTCACTAATTGAGCCTTCTTCCTAGACACCCTATAGCCACATTTTAATAATAATCCCAATAAAGATGCTGTATTTTCCCAACAGGTATCCTCTGTCTGACCTGTCACCAACACATCATCCACGTATTGCAAAAGGGTGTCCCCCCTTTGCCAGGGCACAAAATGCTGTAAATCCTTCCCTAAAGCAGTACCAAACAGGGTGGGTGAATTCTTAAATCCCTGTGGCAGTCTTGTCCAAGTATACTGTGATTTTAATCCAGTCCTTGGGTTCTCCCACTCAAAGGCAAACAAGGGTTGGCTCATCTCATGAACGGGGATTGTAAAGAATGCGTCCTTTAAGTCTATCACTGAAAACCACGCTGCTTTAGGTGGAATCAGGCTCAACAAAGTATACGGGTTGGGCACAACAGGGTGAATATTCACTGTCACGGAATTGATGACACGCAAGTCCTGCACTGGACGATAGGATCCATCTGGCTTTCTAATGGGCAATATAGGGGTGTTCCAAGGTGACTGGATAGGCACCAAAATCCCTGCTTCCAGATACCTCTGAATACTCTCATATATTGCAACTATAGCATCATTGGAACATGATCGCTGGTGAATATGCACAGGTGTTGCCAATGGTTTCATCTCCACAATCACCGGTGGGTGGTGGGCGGCAAAGCCTGGGGGGTTATCCTCTGCCCACAGCCCTGGTACTCCAAATTCCTTCCACTTCTCCTCCTGCAACTCATCCTCTACTGATCTGACAACCATTAACCTACACATAGTCTCAGGCTGATGTTTCACTTGGATCTTTTGTTGGCCCTCATCAAAAGAAATAGTTGCCCCTAGTTTGCTGAGCAGATCCCTGCCCAGCAAAGGTATCGGGCATTCAGGCATGTATAAAAATTAATGCTGAATTTTTGAACCTTTAAACACACATGTTACTGGCTGGAGTACTTGACGTCCCAACACTTGTCCTGTCACACCTTGAACTTGTATACGGTGGGGAACTGGTATAGCAACCTGGCTATTCACAACTGACCTCCCTGCTCCAGTATCCACCAGAAAAGTCGTCTGCCAACCCTCTACATTCATAGTAACCAAAGGCTCAGGGGGGGGGGTCTCCTCTAAGCCCAAGCCTGGTCCCCCCGTCAATCTGTCCATCCGGTCCCTGCCAATCCAATCCCCTCTACTTTTCTTTTTTTCATCAAAACCTCCTCGACCTCCTCTGTTTCCTCTCAATCCTCTGCCTCCATAGGGGAACCTCAAAGGTGCTCCACGCCTGAAGCCACCACGTCCCTCTCCTAACCTACCTCTCCATCCTTGTCCTCTCATCACTCTCTTTGGGCACTCTCTCTGCCAATGACCTTCCTCCCTACAATTAGCACACTGATTTGGTACAAGTAACATCCCTCCTTGCAGAGCTACAGCCAGCAATTCTGTCTTTTTATGCATCCTTGCATCCTTTTCCTTCTTCTCTATTTTGTCCCTATTGACAAACACTTTCCTTGCAACTTCCAACAATTCAGATGTATTCTTCCCTAAAGCTCCTTCAAGCCTTTGCAACTTTCTTCTAATATCCTCATAACTCTGTGCTATAAAACGCTCATTTAACATCTGCACATGATTCTCATGCCTGGGTTCTATCTGAGTATACAATTCATAAGCCTCTATCAATCTCTGCAGGAAGCTTTCTGGACTTTCCTCTGCTCCCTGAGTCACTAAAGACGGCTTGGACATATTTACTGGAGGTTTTCCAGCTTTACGCAGTGCCTCCACTACTAGATTCTGATATTCTTTCAATGATGTCATATGGGTGTTATCACGAACATTCCACCCCGGATCAGTCTCTGGGGCTTTAGTCAAAACAACTGCCTGCAGATCCTGCGCAGCCGGATTCCTATCTCTCACACACGTTCTAACAGCTGCTTTCCACTTTTCCTTTTCCTCAGGGGTTAACAAAGTATTCAACAACTGCTGGATATCCTGCCACATTGGGTTGTGAGTTTGCATAATGGTCTGAAATAAATCTGCCATTTCCGTTGGCTTAGTAGTTAAAGGACCATAATGCTGCTTCCAATTTAACAAATCTGTGGTGGTAAACGGAACATACTGAAAAATGGATTTGATCTGCATGTCTCCCTGCTGATTCAATACATGCTGATCCATCTGCCTCAAAGGAGCAATCAGCTCCCCTCCTCTAGCTTTAGATCTTGTCATCACTCCCACTGTTACTTCTGCTCCAGTCTCATCACCTCCCCCTTCACACAGCTCTTCATTTTCCTCTCCAGGGAGATCTCTCTCCCCTTCTTTCTCCTCCTTGGGTGCCGTTGGCACTCCCTTCCCTTTCTTTCTCCGCACCACTGTTTGCACGCTATCTGGCACAGCTGCAGCCTCCGCCACAGGCTGGAGCATTGGAGGTGCTACCATAGGCTGGGGCGGGGGAGGCGGCCGTGGCACATATGGAGGGGGTCGGAGCACCACTTCCTCTTCCTCTATCAGAACCTCTTTCTTCAAGTCAGACAGCTTTGTTTTCGAAATCTTCACATCCTTATATCGTTTTGACACCACTTTCAATTTCTTTCCTTTTGGTCTAGCTACACACAAGCGCACCATTTCTGCCTGGCATTGCAGCAGATCATCTGCCTTTTCTGCTACTGCATCCCCCCACTGATCTATGTACTGAAACTGATTAGGATAGTTCTCTTCATTGGCTGCAATCAGCGAAGTTAGATCATCGATAGTCTGAGTATTAAACGTTCCCTCAGGGAGCCACCCTACATCTAAATGGGGCCACCATTCTTCGCACAGAAAACGCAACCTATCCTTGGTAACTGGGGGGTATGGCACTTTATATTGAGTATGGTTAAAATATTGATCAAAACCTTTTAACATACATTGAAGTGGTGTGCTAGGCACACTACTTCCCCCCCCCCATTCTGACACTAACACTGCCACCACTACTGACCTACGGTGCCGGTATTTCCGACGGTCACCTATAGGAACTGCAGCAGCAGATGGCTTAACCTCCCACACACACCCTAACACGGACTTCTTTAGAAACGACGTCCCGAGTCCAGGGGGGCGATCAATCCCCCTCTTCTATCTTCAAGTGAGATAGGTACTTCCCCAACTTAATACATACTCGCCTGAGGCGTCTTCACACACACCCGTCCTGGCCAGGATTTAGTTCAGACCTCCTTTCCTTCCCCCAAGGGTTCTTGGACTGGCTGTCAGCACCGTCGGCTCCACAGAGAAGTCACCACTGTCTCCCGGAGGGGATTCCCCAGTGGCGCCTGGAGAATATTTCAGGAGTGGCTTCCCGTCGGGTCCGAGGGGTCAAGCCGCCCTCAGCAAAACATCGCCTCGCCCAAAAGTCCCATCTGGGGTGCCAGGAAACTGTTGTGGAAAGAAAGGACTTGAGCCAGCTCTTTGAGGAAGGAAAGGTTTATTTGCGCAGGTTCAGAAAGCTACACAAAGCCAAGGGGTCTGAACCCCGAGGAGTGTTCAGAGATCACATATATAGTTCATACAACGTATGCATTTCCTGACCCCTCTGGACCCCATATATGGTAATATTCTAAACATTGTGTTCTCAGCATTCCTGATAGTATGGAAAAATACCAGACGGTTGAACATTGACACAGAGATAAAAATAGGGAATTGGCTACTAAGCAAAGCAGAAAACAGGATATGGCTTAAATGGTCAAGGACAGTGGGGCAGAGCATTATCTCGAGACTCAGCAATTTCTGGAATGCTCTCTGCCCCACATCAGTTTCTCTCTTTCTGAGCATCTTCAAATAAAGACCATGCAATCATCTATGTTATATTGATTTTAAAAAGTACTATGATGCAAAACAGAATTCATGACTGATTTTTTTTAGCAGATATATAGTGTTTTAATTGGGCAGAGGGCACTGTTTGCTGGAAGGAAACATTTCACATGTATAGGCACCACAGAGCTGTTTTTGGAAAGGGTAAATAAGTTCTTAAGTAGGTCAGTATTCTCGTGAAGATCCAAGCGTAGTAAAATTGAAAGAATAAGTTTTGTTAAATGTTAACATCTGATAACATAATCTCAACCATTTTTGTTAGGCATAATAGGTTATGTAGTCTTTTGTGAGATATCAGTCTGGAGAAAACTGACTTAAGATTTTGTGAGTAGGCAAATTCCAAGTTAGGCAACTCTGAATTACATAGTTAAACCAAATGATGCCAAAGTCCCCATCCCCTTTTTTCTGATTTTAATAATGGAATGTGATGAAGAGTTTTGTAAATATGAAAACCTGTTACTACTCAAAATAAATCAATTGATACTTTAAAATGTTTGGGGTCTTTTGCATTTCTGAAGAATAGCATGCCTGTGGGAACATTTTGTGTATCATGGAACATATCATTCTAAGTTATTCAGCAATTATGCTCCATACAGAAAACAGACTTTATATCATCTTTACTGAGATGCTGACATCACTTTGCATGATTATCTAGTTTAGTTCTTGTTAACAAGAAGGTACAAGATCACAGTGTTGTTTATATAAAGACTGCTTGTTTTAAATTTTATTCTATCATTGATTGAGAAGGAATCTTTTGCTGCTAGAATTTCATAGGGCCTGAATGATTTTTATGACTATTAGCATTTATGATGCCATATATAGCTATAGACTCACTCCCACGTAGCTGAAACAAAGTCTTAGTACCAAACGATCTCAACTCCTTTTTCCCCTTATTTTTAACAGTTAACTTTTAATAAAACCTTAGCTTGCAGTATTTTTCTGTCCACCAAATAAAAATGTTGTGTAGTTTTGTTTTGTTTTATTCTGAGTTTTCTTAAGATCAGCATGCTTTCTAGTGTGCTTAATTAAAGTGAATGCATTTTTCTAAGCCTTTTTTAGAAGAGTAGCTGAGTTAATTTATTTGGGTTCTTAACAATTCTAATCAAATAATATCTAATAATTCCTAACCTCTACTCTCCCCACTTCAATATATTTGAAAATTAAAGTCTCCTGCAAGTTGAGCTTGACTTCTAGTGATCCTGTTTAATTGACACCACATGTCTGAACATGATTAAAAACAGCCTGTAAATTAAGGATCTACAGATCTGCACTACTTCTCTTCACCCTATCTTGAAATGCTATGTACTCAACATATCCTAGAAAGAGAAGATGATGGGCAAAATCCATACTCTAAGTTGGTAAATGCAGACACCCCAGATGTTTTCCTTTTCCAAATATTTTTATTATATTTATTTTTATTAAAAGTTTGAATAAACCAATAAAATGCAATAGAGAGTAAAAAATGAAAAAATGCAAGAAAAATAAATGTATATATATATAAAAAAACCTGTCCCAATCCAAAATGTATATATATATAAAATAAAATTATTCCCAATCCTCTTCTGGGCAAGTATAATCAATTCCCTAATCCCTTCACCTTTTCTTAACCAAAAAATATAAAATTCTTCATTCCAAACCAACTTTTTAATAATAAGCAAATTAAATAAGTAACATCTTCTTTAATCCAGTTACCAGCAAAATGTCAATGCTGCTAACATCGGATGTTCTTGCTTTGTCAAAATATGCAAAGGCAGCCACTCTCTGTATAAGCTGTGTGGTATTTTTAGAGTTAAATTAGATGATGCTGGGAGGGGAGGAGAAAGAATGTATGTGGGGATTAATTAAGATAAGGAATACCGGGCTACAGAAACGGAAGGGAACCTTCTCCCTTCAAACTGATAGGAGAACATGATTTATGAAAGCAAATTAAGGGAGGGAAATATGCTGGCAAAATATGTGCTCAGGGGAGGGGAATTCAGATCTTGGCATCCCTCCATGCCGTGCCGACACTGTGTTACATGATTAAAGACTTTTTAGGATAAACAATGCCTGGAAGTTCTTTGAAGTGTTCCATTTGTCGGAACCATGAGATCATGCCAAGAACTTCCTTCTTTTCAAACTACCTGGGGTCCTGAACTCCAGCCGCTGTCTCTAAACATGAGAGAAGCTGGCAAATATTCAGGAGGAAATTTCCTTATGGGGAAAAGAACCTGCTTGAAGGTGATGACCCAGCAGCTGCTGATACCCCAGAGGGGGGAAGCAACAGATAGCATGCTGTGGGAAGATGAGTTTTGGCAAATAAAAGCAGAACCCAAGCAGCTAGGAGAGCTGATCTGGCCGTCAGCCTGGGTCCAGCCCAGCGGAGACTCCAGATGCCTTAATACTGCCTTGTTACCCTCAAAGGCAAATGCAGACTGGTGGAGAGCTATCAGATCATTTGCCACTGACGGGTCGGGTGAGTCACTGGAAAAAATTGAAAAGTTAAAGGTGAGAAGTAGAAATCAACTCCTGCAAAGAGGAGCCTACAGCCCCTCCATTGCAGATCAGACAGCCTTCCAGACCCTGTCTTCCCCTGCCAGGGCCTCCAGCCCTGAAGAGAGAGGGAATCCCAGTCTGAGGCCTCTGCAGCAATAAGGAGTTTGGCATCCCCCGCAGGTGGATGGTCAGCAGCCTCTGAGCTTGCCACAGTTAATAGAGGCCTTGTAACAGCTTGGGGTAGTACAGAAGCCAGGAGATCAGCAGCTGCTGGGAGGATGACCACAGCAAGGAGATTGATCACTGCCCCCGAATGTACAGCAACTGCTGAGAGGCCTACAGCAGCAGGGGGGTTGCCATAGCCCCTGAACGTGCAACCCCTAGGCATGCAGCAGCAATTGGGGGTGCAACAGCCACAGTGGGGGGCTCTACCTTTAAGAGCAACCTTCGATGGGGACCCAGAAAAGCTGATTTTCTTCCTCAATCAAGTGCGCTCTCATTTGAACCGCTGGGGCTCTCTACCCGGACCCAGGCGCCATGGTCGATGTGATTGCATCTAGCCTAGAGGGAGAAGCATCCAAATGGCTGATCAATTTATATAATGAGCAAGCCCCCAAATTGGAGGACCCCCATCTCTTTCTCCTAGGGCTGAGAGAAAGATTTGAGGACCCATCCATTGGCCTCAAAGCAGGAGAACAAATCCACAAAATAAAACAAGCTGGGAGGCCTGCCCTGGTTTACTTGCAAGAGGGGTGGCCTGAGCAATCCCTAATCCATCACTTCATTGAGGGATTAGACAGGGCTTTTCAACCAGTGGTACGGGTATCACCTGTGGTACATTGGCACCTGGCAGGTGGTACGCGAGCATCCTAGAAAAGTGGTAGTGGGGGAGGGGAATGAGCTGAACTGGTGGCAGCACCGCACAAGCCTGAGCGAGAGATGGCTGGAGCTGCACGGCTGTCAGGGCTCAGCGGAAGCGCCAGGATCAGTGCCGCTTTCCAGCTAATTGGCGCTTCTTCGGGGCTGTCAGGGCTAAGTGGAAGTGCCAGGATCAGCGCCAGGATCCAGCAGGAAAGCAGCATTGATCCTGGTGCTTCTGCTGAGCCCAGAAGAAGCACCAATCAGCTGGAATGTTGCAGCATCTCCAGGGTCTTGTGATTTACATTCAGATGCTTGGCAACTGATTCATATTTATGACGGTCACAGTGTCCCAGGGTCATGTGAAGTGACCAAAACCTGCTGCAACCACCCAGCAGAGGGGGGGAATAAAAACCAAACACCCCCCCACCCCACCCCCGCTGCCAATCCTCAACAGAAATGCTCACAGCAATGAAAACCTCGGACAGAAGGAAGAGCACCACTGGGTGGGCAGGCAGGTGTCTTGCTCGGCTGTGGCTTGGGGGACACTTTTTTCAGTGCCATTGTAATTCCGAACAGTCACTAAGCGAACTGTTGTAAGTCGAGGACTACCTGTACTTTATCACTTTTTTCCTTTTTTGGTCATCAAGTTTTTGACACCTTGCTAGGCGACTGGTGGTACTTAGATATTGCCATATCCTAAAAGTGGTACAATGGGTGAAAAGGTTGAAAAGCCCTGGATTAGATGACCATCTCTCTCAGGCCTGCATCTATAGAGCAGTACCTGATCAGCTGCAAGAATGGTACCAGGCAGCAGTGAAGCTAGACGTTCAGCTCACCTGCTATAAGAAGCCTCCCCCACCTGAATCTGAGCAAAAGCCAGAGCAACCCAAATGGCAATCACCCCCATGACAACCTCCAACTACTGTGATGGCTGAAAGACCCAGGCCACCTGCAGGCCCATCAATTAAGGGCTTTGGTGTGGACAGGAGGGACATCAAACAGCAAACTGTCCAGTCCCCTATCCCCGACTACAGAGCAGACCGGAACCAGTGGCGAGAAGGAAACCTGCCCAGCAGCTAATGAGAGAGAAATCCAACCGGGTAACGCAATAACCTGTTGCCCAGATTACACCCCCCACACAGGAGGACACCGGGACTCTGGGTGGACCTGCCCCTGATCTACCCTCCTTTGACAGCGACAACGAAGGGGAGAATGACCCTATGGTGAGTCGACACGTCCCGCCTTTTTCACTGCCTGCCAAACTTATAATCCCTAAGTCTGGGGCACAAATAGACTTAAATGTGCTAATTGATTCTGGATGTTCCCGGTGCATCATTAGCTTGCCATTTGCCATGAAATTGGGTATATGAGCAAAACTGGTCTCCAAGCCCGTGAGGTTTGAGCAAGCGGATGGTCCCCTGATGGGAGGAACTCTTGTAACTCAATTAACTGAGCCCCTAAGCCTAGAAATAGGTGCACACTGGGAGTTTATTTGCTTCTTTGTGGCTCTAAAAATGACTGAGACTGTGATCCTAGGGCTAGCCTGGTTGGACAAATAGAAACTGTTTATCTGGTGGGAGAAAGGAATGAGAACTGTGAGACTACCTATAGGGCCTAAACCTCCCACTGATTCATCCGACATTGCGGGACACATTAGGCCACCTAATGAGCGAGCGCACATGGCTGCCTCACCTCCACCAGGCAAATCACTCATCCCCAGCGAATACCAGGACCTAGCGGAGGCATTTAGTGAAAAAGAATGCGATGCCCTGCCCCCTCACAGATCCAATGACTGCTCTATCGAACTGGTGCCAAGAGCCAAACTCCCATGACTGAGAATGTATGCTATGTCCCCCCTCGAAATGGAGAAGATGCAGCGATACATGAACAAAAACCTAGCAAGGGAGTTCATTGAATGGGCTAAATCTACTGTGGGAGCCGCTGTGTTATTTAAAAAAAAAGATGGGTCTCTTCATCTTTGGGTGGATTATAAAGGTCTGAACGCGGTGGAAAATAAATACCCCCTCCCCCTCCTGAAAGACGTACTAACCCACCTGGCTAAGGGGAGCATCTTCACTAAATTAGATCTGGAGAGGCATATTACCAGGTGAGAATAAAAGAGGGAGACAAGTTGAAAACTGCCTTCAACTGCCCCATGGGGAGCTATCAATTCAAAGTCATGCCATTTGGACTACAGGAGGTCCCAGCCGTATTCATGCAGTTGATTAATGAGGTCCTCCATGATCACTTGTACAAAGGGGTTTTAGTGTATCTTGGTGATATCCTGATATACAGCATGAATATGACTGATCACATAAAGCTGGTGAGAGAAGTGTTAAAGAAACTATTGAATGCCAAGCTTTATGCCAAATTGTCAAAATGTGAATTTCACCAGACCCGATTAGATTATCTTGGCTACAGAATTTCTGTTGGAATATTCATGAGCAGGAAGAGTCATGTGGTAACTCAGTCAGCCAATGTGAAGAAAGTGCTACTGAGTCTGTGCAAAAGGTTTGAGTTAGAAGCTGGGTTTCAGTTTCAGGTCTCAGGTCTGTCTCTGCTGTAAGAAGTCTTCATTTATGCTAAGAAGAATATATGGTATTGTAAATATTTTTATATGAATATAAAGAGTTTATTTGAATCAGCTAAATGCAGTCAACTGTGAGAGCTTCTGATTTATTTTTACCAACAGAGAAATTAAAATTCTCTAACAATTTCCAACGAAGGCGTTGAAATGGATCTAGCCAAAGTGAGAACTATAATTGAGTGGCAGCCCCCAAAGACTCACAAACAGCTTCAGAGCTTTTTAGGTTTTGCCAACTTCTATCATCAATTCATCCCCTCCTTCGCCAAGATTGCCCTATCCCTTACAGAACTACTCAAAACAGGCAAAGGAGGAGGAAAACCATGACCAGGCCGGCCACTTACATGGACTATGAGCTGTCAAACAGTTTTTGAGAATTTAAAAAGACTATTTGCTGCTGAACTGGTCCTAAAGCACCCCTGCCCAGGGGAAACCTTTGTAATCCAAGCTGACGCCAGTGACGTGGCAGTCTGAGCTGTATTACTGCAAAAGAACAAAAGTGGAGTTCTACAATCCTGCACTTACACCTCTAATTTTTTTACTGAAAGCAAGAGGAGATGGGCAATCTGGGAGAAAGAGGCCTTCACAATTAGGTGGGGGCTGTTAAACTGGCGACACTATCTAGAAGGGAGCAAGGTGCCATTTGAAGTATGGACAGATCACAAAAATCTAGAAGCACTGAAAATTCCACGTAAATTGTCCCCAAAGCAAGTGCGGTGGGCACTCTAAAGTACATACTGGAAGGAAAAAACTTCCTATCTGATGCACTATCCCGATTACCCCAGCGAACGTGAGGAGGTTAACGAGGCAATTATCTCCAATCCACAAACTGCAGCTCAACTTACGACTTGCAGGGTCCCTAATCCTGATGACCCTGGGGTAATGAAGATAAAACAAGAGCTGCTCATCGATCAATGTTCAAAGATAATCAAACCTCCCTAACATGCAGGGATGGTTTGGCTTACAAGGGGGGAGAATTGTATCTGCCTAAAGCCCTCCGTCTTAATGCTCTCAAACACAGCCATGACGTAAAACAAGCTGGGCACTTTGGATATTTAAAAACTCTACACCTCATCCACCGGCAATTCTGGTGGCCGGGGCTAAAACAAGATGTGGAAAACTATGTCAGGAGTTGTACTGTATGTGCCACAATGAAAAGAATTCCAGGGAAAACCCCTGGGTTACTGCAACCAGTGGCAGACTTTATAGTAGACCTACCTGAAAGTAGGGGAAATACTGTCATCTGGACTGTGATAGACCTGTTCTTGAAGTAGGCTCATTTCATTGTCTGCAAAGGACTCCCATCTGCCCAACGACTGACTAAATTATTCCTGAAACATATCTACCGGCTGCATGGCACCCCTAAGCGAATAATTTCAGACAGAGGGGTACAGTTCACAGAGAAATTTTGGAGGAGTTTTCTTAAATTAATTGGAACATCTCAAGGCTTATCATCTGCTTTTCATCTGGGGCTGCAGAATCTGCTAACAAAATGGTGGAGCAATATCTCAGATGCTACGTTTCCTACCAACAGACAAACTGGACTGACCTCCTCCCTTTCGCCGAGGTGGCTTACAATAATTCTGTTCACAGCAGCACTGGCTACAAGTCTTTCAGAGTAGCCACAGGAAATGAGTTCAGCCCAATACCTGAATACCCTCAGGTGCCCTCCGCCTCCCAGACACTTGATCAATGGGTGCGGGGGTGGGAAGAAGTTTGGAGAAACACAAAAACTGCATTAAAAAAGACTTTTGAGACCTATAAAAACAGGCTGATAAAAAGAGGGCTCCCCAAAGAACATTCTAAGCTGGGGAAAAGGTTTATCTATCAACTAAATATTTACACCTCAAATTACCCAGCAAGAAATTAGGACCAAAATTCTTGGGGCCTTTCCCCATCATAAGGATCATCAACCCCATCACAGTAGAATTAAAACTCCCTAGGCTTTTAGGGAGGATTCACCCTGTCTTCCATTGCAGCTTGTTAAAACCTTGTCGGGGCTCCACTTTAAGACCTCCCCCTAAGAAGGCACCCGGGCCCCTCGTAGTAGTGGGTCAGACTCACTATGAAGTAAAACGTATTCTTGACTCTAGAATTTTTAAAGGGAAATTGCAGTACCTAGTACAATGGAAGGGGTACTCACTGTCTGAAGCTACTTGGGTGAAATCTAGCGATGTGAAGGCTGACCGACTCATCAAAAGGTTTCATGAGAAAAACCACAACAAACTGAGAGATAATCCCTAACATATGCTTTTGTTTACATACAGGACCTATCCTTTTTGTAAGGGGGGCCGGATGTCAACGCTACTAATATAGGATGTTCTTGCTTTGACAAAATATGCAAAGGCAGCCACTCTCTGTATAAGCTGTGTGGTATTTTTAGAGTTAAATTAGATGATGCTGGTAGGGGAGGAGAAAGAATGTGTGTGGGGATTAATTAAGATAAGGAATACATGGGCTACAGAAACGGAAGAGAACCTTTGCCCTTCAAACTGATAGGAGAACATGATTTATGAAAGCAAATTAAGGGAGGGAAATATGCTGGCAAAATATGTGCTCAGTGGAGGGGAATTCAGATTTTGGCATCCCTCCATGCCGTGCTGACACTGTGTTACATGATTAAAGACTTTTTAGGATAAACAATGCCTGGAAGTTCTTTGAAGTGTTCCATTAGTCAGAACCATGACACAAAATATCCATGCAGAGCTCTAAAATATTAACATTAATTAACATGTATAAAAACTCCACATTCCTCTTAACTGTAACAAAATCTCATTTAAAAGTCATGAAATGGTCCCATATCTAATATAGCTTTCCCAGATGACTTTTCAATAATGCTATATAGTAGAGGCAGTGGTAACAACATGGGATACAAGGACTAAGTTTCTAGAAAAACATTTACTGATTCGATTTTTTTTTTAATACCCTAGGAAGAAGTTGGAACTGAAAATGCCATTTCATTACTAATTCAGTTTTTTCTTTCTCCTAAACATAAAAACTCTGATAATGGAAGCTTTGATGATTACTGCAAATATATTTGGGGGCTTTATTATTGCTTTTTAAGTATAAGAAAAACAAAGGAGAAAAAAAACACTTCAGGGGAGTTTAACTCCCTTTCTCAAACAGAACTCTGGACCCTTTGCTTAATATTTCACCTGTTTTGACTCTGTTCCTCTAATTCATAAATGGAATGAATGTTTGGTCCTACATTAAGCATGACTGCAATATGTTTCCTCTGAAAATCTTGAAATACAAGCAAGCTAATATTTGCCTGAACTGCAAAATGTTCGTTCTAGAGCTTTAAAAAAAGGCAGCTAATCTAAAAAGTGCAAATTCTTTATACAGTCTTCCAATCAACTGAGTGAAACCCTTTGATTAATTCAATTTTTTTTTTTCATGAGAACAGTTTAAATTTTTGGTGAGAATGTTCCTTTATTTGCTTGAAAATGGAGAAGTGGGACCACAGAAAAGAGATGGATTTGGATCTGCCTAATGTAGAGATGCAATCCAGACTAGATTAACTCAAGAGAATTGAGCCTTCAATAAGAAAAAAACAAAGTCCTTCCATTACATTCAGAAGTACACAGCTTGGCCAATGTTGTCTTTTATGCAAAAGCTACAAATATGCACTTGAAGAGCAAAGGGAGGGAGGGTAATTTACTCTCAACAGTCATAGATATTTGCTAACTTTCTAGAGTGCTAAAATCCTTTTTAAGTATAGGCTTCTGGGATATCTTCTGAAGTATAAAAACACTTGTTATTTTCAAGCCGGCAATTTTCAGAATTACCAAATGATTCTATGATGCCAATAGAAGCAAGCTGACTGTAATATGTTGGACCCTCTAGACATGCTACTACCTGCTAGACAGATTACCAATATCTTGCTCTAGTATAAAGTACCAATTGATCACCATCAAACCCAAGTGACTGCGCAGGGGATGAACCTGCTGGTATCAAAACAACAGATTGTTGGACTTGAATTATTTACTTGAATTATTACATAATGGCTTTAACCATTGACTATCTACTAATCAGTAGTTTTGTGCATTTGAATATTTCTACTTCAGGTTAGTAAGAGAAGCTTAACAAAATGGATCACATTACTGTTGTTCATAATAGATATTTATTTATTATATTTGAAGGTGAAATGCACTTAACTTGTCTTCGAATACAATGATAGTAGCAACATCATCATTTCTCCTTTTTCTATAAAAGGAAAATGCTTGATTGTCCTCGACAAGCTTTTCAAACTCATTTTTTTCTATTGGTGCAATAGAAAGTACCAACATTGGTTCCTTTTATTAGTCTGATTTATTAGCTTATTAGTTATACAGATTAAAGCTACAGTAAAGATTTTTGTACAGCATCTACTTATTTTACTAACTTCCACCTACTGGCTTTAACATATATTTCTGTTATTTTTCCTTATGCGCTTTCCATGGCAATGATTGAAAAAAAAATACTGCATTTTTTATTTGATCATGCAAATACAACATAGTGAGAGCTGGTCTATCCTTGATAGATAATTATTTTCTATTAAGGATATCATAACAGAAACTTTCCACAATGAATATAAGGATAAATATGCCAAATATGAGTAGCTTACTTTCTGGTGCCAGACAACAGAGTCCTGGACTGACAAAGCAAACTTATTTCTGAAAGTTGTATATTACAGTTATTCAGTGTCCCAGGGTCTGGCACTTAATCATTTAGTATTTTAAAATAGCCATACCAGTGACTATATTAGCAAAATCATGGTTTAAATGATTATGCAACAATGAAAATCATTCACACAAAGATTAAAAAACAGAAGAAAGTTACAAAATAATCAGATCTGAAGCAAAACAAGGATTTCTTTTCTCTTTTTTCTTTTCTTTTCTTTTTTCTTTTCTTACTGATATTTACCTTACTCATCACTTCTTTGAACTTTTGGCATGAGCTTAAATATATCCTACGTTGTTTATTATGTTGGGAGCATTGTAAAGTTTGGTAAAGTCTGGCACATGTTGTAACAAAGGCATTAGTGGGGTTGTTAACTCACAGCTTCAGCATTTATTTCTTTTGAAATGTTTTGTTTTTCTAGCACCCCCCAAGCCTTAAGCAAAGAAAACCTACAGCCTCAATATCCCATTGTGGCAATGCAAGCTGGAGCCATTGTATGCCAGAGCCTGGGGCAAGCTCTAACTCTAAAGCAGGGGTATCAAACTCACAACATCATGTTATGTGTCACGATGTATCTTGACTTTTTTCCCATTGCGGGCAATGGAGTGAGCGCGGATTTGGCATGACGCATCTGGCCCATGGGCCGGCAGTTTGACACCCCTGCTTTAAAGGAAATGGGACTTGTTGTCACCCTAAAATATAACATGTTAACAACTCAGTGGGCTTGTTGTCTTTTGTGGGAATTAAAGAATTACCAAGCATCTCATGGAAATGGTGATGAAATGGAAGCAGAAGTTAATGTGTTACCATATTCTGAATAATCTTGCTGAATTTCTGGGCCGCCTTGCTGTTATATTCACTCAAAATGCAGGATACATATTTTACACAAGGGAAATCTATCTCCTATTCTGTTCCTATTACTTTAAACAATTTTGCAAAGTATTATAGACTCATTGAAACATTATGGCAAAGAGGGAGAGCTTGGAAGCCCTTAGCAAGGCTATTTTCAGAGTTTCAACTATACAGAACAATTCTTGTACCTAATGGTACAGTATATAACCATATAAAACTTGTACAAAATCTTGGCATAGATTTTGATTGAAAACTAAACTTGAATTTAACTTATAATGATAATTATGGTTATAGTTTGAAAGAATATTGTTAAGTATTCGGTTCTTGAAGGCATTAAGCGAGACGAGTGTTGAAACAGCAACAAATTTATTTAACTCTGAACAGAAACAGCTCAAATAGTTGCTGTGCAGCTATTTATATGGTTAGCCTCCAGGCGGCAGCCAATAGGTTTAAAGTAACAGTTTCCTGCCCAAAACCTAATTACCAACCTGGAGATAGCAAGTCTGGCTTAAGTAACAGCAACCATTACATAACAACAGAATCTAGGTCAGACATTCAAACAAGTGATTAGACATTAAGCAAGTGATTCAAAACAGTTGTGACCAATACATTACACCCTTTCCCCCTAGATAGTTCAAACCCTTAATTGTTTGACATAATCTTGCAGATACTTAGGTGGCCTTCTTGACCGTTCAGAATACCTAAGGGTTGCCGGGGTTCCCTGGTCTACCTGCTTGCCTGCCAGTCTGGGTAGACCAGGACTCAGAGGTTCAGTGGAGTCGGTTTGACTCGAGTCCCTTTGGCTGGCCAGTCCCAGTCGGCCCAAACCAGATGTCAACACTGTTAATATAAGATATTATTGCTTTGACAAAATATACAGAACTGTCTGGTATTTTTAGAGTTAATTCAGATGACAGAGAAAGGGAGGAGATTTATAAGGAAAGCCCGGGAAAAGGAACGGAAGTGAATCTTTGCCCTCCAGGCTAATTGGAAGATGTGATTTATGACTGCAAAATAAGGGAGGGGTTTAGCAAGAAACGTTAGACACAAGTAAGAGAAAATCAGATTGTGGTGTACACCCATGATGTGCCGTCAATCTGTTACACTGATAATAAAGGGTTTTAGGATAAAACAATGCCTGGAAGTTCTTTGAAGTATTTCATTAGTCGGAACCATGACATCATGCCAGAATCTAAAACTTTTTCAAACAACTGGGGATGCATTACCCCCACCTCTTTCTCCTAGGCTGGAGTGAGAGTAACAGAGTTCAGGAGGAGGACAATCTATCGTGATAAACAGGAGTTTGTGAATACAGCCCGGCAGCTGCTGATATCCCAGAGGGGGAGGTAACAGACAGCATGCTGTGGGAAGATGAATTTTGGCAGACAAATGCAGGTCGGTGGACGGAGAATGGACAAACTGCTACTCAAAGCCTGGGTGAGTTACTGGAAATATTTCAAACCCCAGAGGAGAGAGACAGAAATCCACTCCTGCAAAGGGAAGCTTGCAGCCCTTCCATTGTAAATCAGAAAGCCTTTCAGACCCTGTCTTCCCCTGACAGGGACTCCAGCCTTGAAGAGAGAGGGAATCCCAGTCTGAGACCTCTGCAGCAATGGGGAGACTGGCAAAGCCAGCAGGCAGAGGTTCCACTACCTCTGAACTTGCCACAGCTAATAGAGGCCTTGCAACAGCTTGGGGTGGTACAGAAGCCAGGAGATCAGCAGCTGGTGGGAGAATGGCCACAGCAAGGAGATTGGCTACAGCCCCCAAACGTGCAACCCCTGGGCATAATTCTGCAGCCAGGATGGGGCCAGCAGCAACAGCCACCATGGGGGCCCCAACAGCCTATAATTGCACCACTTTTCAGAGCAACCTTTGATGGGGACCAAGAGAAGCTGGTTTTTTTCCTCAACCAAGTGCGTTCTCATGTGAATTGCTGGGCTTATCTCTACCCAGACCCGGGGACCATGGTGGATGTGATTGCGTCCAGTCTAGAGGGAGAAGCATCTGAATGGCTGAACAATTTATACAAGGAGCAGGCCCCTGAATTGGAGGACCCCCACTTTTCTTCCTAGGGCTGAGAGAAAGATTTGAGAACCCATCTCTTGCTCTTAAAGCAGGAGAACAAATCCACAAAATAAAACAAGCTGGCAGGCCTGCCCTGGAGTACGTGCAAGAGTTTTACAAGATAGCAGGTCGAATAGAGGAGTGGCCAGAGCAGTCCCTAATCCATCACTTCATTGAGGGATTAGACGATCACCTCTCTCAGGCTTGCATCTATCGAGCAGTACCTGATCAGCTGCGAGAATGGTACCAGGCAGCGATGAAGCTAGACGTTCAGCTCGCCCGCTATAAGAAGCCTCCCCCACCTGAATCTGAGCAGCAGCCAGAGCAACCCGAACAACACTCACCCCCACGAAACCCTCCGACTACTGCAATGGCTGAAAGACCCAGGCCACCTGAAGGCCCGTCAATTAAGTGTTTCCGGTGCGGACAGAAGGGACATCAAGCAGCAAACTGTCCAGTCCCCTACCCCCAACTGCAGAGCAGACCGGAACCAGTGGCGAGAAGGAAACCTGCCCAAGGGCTAACGAGAGAAAAATCCAACCAGGTCACGCAAGAACCTGTTGCCCAGATTACACCCCCCACACAAGAGGACTCCGGGACTCCAGGTGGACCCGCCCCTGCTCTACCCTCCTTTGACAGCGATGATGGAGAGAACGACCCTATGGTAAGTCGACATATCCCGCCTTTTTCACTGGCCGCCAAACTTATAATCCCTAAGTCTGGGGCACAAATGGACTTAAACATGCTAACTGATTCTGGATGCACCTGCTGCATTATTAGTCTGCCGTTTTCCATGAAAATGGGCATATGGGCAAAACAGCTTTCCAAACCTGTGAGGTTTGAGCAAGCCGATGGCTCCCTGATGGGAGGGACTCTTGTCACACAATTAACTGAACCCTTATGCCTAGAAATAGGTGCGCACTGGGAGTTCAGCGATACGTAAACAAAAACCTAGCGAGGGGGTTCAACTGAGACTGTGATCCTAGGGCTAGGGTTGTACAAATGGAAGCCGTTTATCTAGTGGGAGAAAGGAATGAGAACTGTGAGACTACCTATAGGACCTAAACCTCCCACTGATTCAACCAATGTTGCGGGACACCTTAGGCCACCCAATGAGTGAGTGCACATGGCTGCCTCACCGCCGCCAGGCGAACCACTCATCCGCAATGAATACCAAAACCTGGCGGAGGCATTTAGTGAAAAAAAATGTGATGCCCTACCCCCTCACAGACCCAATGACTGCTTCATCGAACTGGTACCAGGAGCCAAATTCCCACGGCCAAGAATGTATGCTATGTCCCCCCTCAAAATGGAGGAGATGCAGCGATACATGAACCAAAACCTAGCGAGGGGGTTCATCGAATGGGCCAAATCTACCATGGGAGCCCCTGTGTTGTTCAAAGAGAAAAAAGATGGGTCTCTTCATCTCTGCATAGACTATAAGGATCTCAACCCTGTGAGTGTGGAAAATAAATACCCCCTCCCCCTCCTAAAGGACTTATTAACCCTGGCTAAGGGGAGTGTCTTCACTAAATTAGACCTGAGAGAGGCATATTACGGGTTGAGAATAAAAGAGGGAGACAAGTGGAAAACTGCCTTCAACTGTCCTATGGGGAGCTATCAGTTCAAAGTCATGCCATTTGGACTACAGGGGCCCCCAGCCATATTTATGCAGTTGATTAATGAGGTTCTACATGATCACTTATACAAAGGGG
>NW_015387719.1:63776-67756 GCF_001527695.2 Protobothrops mucrosquamatus | reverse complement strand
CCAGGTGGTTCAGAGATTGGCCAGGAGCCCGGTGTTTCTCAGATTGGCCAGGAGCCAGGTGTGTCCGATAATGAGGAAGAAAAGTTGTGGCTGGATCCACGCCAGCGTAGGAGCGATAAGCGTGCACAGCAGAAAAAGAGACGTGCCAGAGATTAAGCTGAGTCACTGGACCACACCCCACAGGCTATAAAAGGGTGGTGGTGGCCATTTGGACCTCTGTGACGGACAAAAGCTGAATCTCTGGCAAAGTAGTGTGCTGTTCAACTGTGTGTATTGTTTTTGTTTCTGTGTGTCTGGAGAAGTCTTTAAACCCTCGGCCGGCTGTTTGGGTGTGTGGGTCGGAACGGGGACAGAACAGTGGCAGCCCCCAAAGACTCGCAAACAGCTCCAGAGCTTTCTGGGTTTTGCCAACTTTTATCGTCAATTCATCCCCTCTTTTGCCGAGATTGCCCTACCACTTACAGAACTACTCAAAACAGGCAAAGTAGGAGGGAAGCCATGACCGGGCCAACCACTAGCATGGACGATGGGCTGTCAAACAGTTTTTGAGAAGTTAAAGAGACTATTTGCTGCTGAACCGGTCCTAAAGCACCCCTGCCCAGGGGAGCCCTTTGTGATTCAAGCCGATGCCAGCAATGTTCAGTTGGAGCTGTGTTACTGCAAAAGAACAAAAGTGGGGTCCTGCAACCCTGCGCCTACACCTCTAAGAAATTTACTGAAAGCGAGCGGAGATGGGCAATCTGGGAGAAAGAGGCTTTCGTGATTAGGTGGGCGCTATTAAACTGGCGACACTATCTAGAAGGGAGCAAGGTGCCATTTGAAGTATGGACAGATCACAAAAATCTAGAAGCACTGAAAACTCCCCGCAAATAGTCCCCAATGCAAGTGCGGTGGGCACAGTACTTTAACCACTTCAACTTCACTCTAAAATACATACCAGGAGGAAAAAACGTCCTAGCTGATACGCTATCCCAGTACCCCAATAAAAAAGCGAACGGGAGGAGGTTAATGAGGCAATTATTCCCAATCCACAACTGCTGCTCAACTTATGCCTCGCAGGGTCCCTAATCCTGATGACCCTGGGGTAAAGAAAATAAAACGAGAGCTCCTCACTGATCAATGGTTCAAAGATAATCAAACCTCCCTAACATGCAGGGATGGCTAGGCTTACAAAGGGGGGAAACTATATTTGCCAGAAGCCCTCTGTCTTAACGCTCTCAAACACAGCCATGATGTAAAACAGGCTGGACACTTTGGATATTTGAAAACCCTACCCCTCACCCGCTGGCAATTTTGGTGGCCGGGGCTGAAACGGGATGTGAAAAACTATGTAAAAAGTTGTACTGTATGTGCCACAATGAAAAGAATCCCAGGGAAAAACCCCGGGTTACTGCAACCAGTGGCAGACCCTTCTCAACCCTGGGAAGAAATAGCTATGGTCTTTATAGTAGACCTACCTGAAAGTAGAGGAAATACTGTCATCTGGACTGTGATAGACCTGTTCTCAAAGCAGGCTCATTTCATCACCTGCAAAGGACTCCCATCTGCCCAACGACTGACCAAATTGTTCCTGAAACATATCTACCGGCTGCATGGCGCCCCTAAGCGAATAGTTTCGGACAGGGGGGTGCAGTTCACAGCAAAGGTTTGGAGGAGTTTTCTTAAATTAATTGGATCATCTCAAGGTTTATCATCTGCTTTTCATCCGGCCACCAATGGGGCTGCAGAATCCGCTAACAAAATGGTGGAGCAATATCTTAGATGCTACGTTTCTTACCAGCAGACGAACTGGACTGACCTCCTCCCTTTTGCGGAGGTGGCGTACAATAATTCTGTGCACAGTAGCACCGGCTACACGCTTTTCAGAGTGGCCACAGGAAAAGAGTTCAGCCTCAGGTGTCCTCCGCTTCCCAGACACTTGACCAATGGGTGAGCGGGTGGGAAGAAGTTTGGAGAAATACGAAAACTGCTTTAAAAAAGACTTTTGAAACCTATAAAAAGCAGGCTGATAGAAAGAGGGCTCCCCAAAGAACATTCCAAGTTGGGGAAAAGGTTTATTTGTCAACTAAATATTTATGGCTCAAATTGCCCAGCAAGAAATTGGAACTAAAATTCTTGGGGCCTTTCCTCATAGTAAGGATCATCAATCTGGTCACCGTAGAACTAAAACTCCCTAGACTTTTAGGGAGAATTCACCCAGTCTTCCATTGCAGCTTGTTGAAACCTTATCGGGGCTCCACTTTAAGAACTCCCCCGAAGAAGGCACCTGGACCCCTCGAGCTGACAGGCTTGTCAAAAGGTTTCATGCAAAATACCCTAACAAACCGAAAACTAGTCATTAACATATGCTTTTGTTTACATTACAGGATCTGTCCCTTTTTTTTAGGGGGGGTGGATATCAATGCTGTTAATATAGGACATTATTGCTTTGACAAAATATACAGAACTGTCTGGTATTTTAGAGTTAATTCAGATGACAGAGAAAAGGAGGAGATTTATAAGGAAAGCCTGGGAAAAGGAACGGAAGTGAATCTTTGCCCTCCGGGCTAATTGGAAGATGTGACTTATGACTGCAAAATAAGGGAGGGGTTTAGCAAGAAAAGTTAGACGCAAGTAAGAGAAAATCAGATTCTGGCATATACGTATGATGTGCTGTCAGTCTGTTATACTGATAATAAAGGATTTTAGTATAAAACAATGCCTGGAAGTTCTTTGAAGTGTTTCATTAGTCGGAACCATGACACCAAAGTCCACTTGTGCAGCAAAGTCTGCAGGGCTGTCTCTCAGCACCGTTTGCCTGTCCTGTTCAGCCGATGCAGTCTGTGCACCCAGAGGAGGCTCTACTATGGCCATTCCCCTGTCTCCTTGAGGGAGGGTCCTGTCGTAGCGTGCAAACCCTTCTGTTGGACTGCTGTCATGCTGGCCCTGTGTGTGGGCCTCTTGGGAGTCCTGAGCCGGTGACTGATCTGCCAGCTGCTAACGCAGCTGATCAATGTGCCGGCAAATGACTCACCCATCTTCGAGGACCACCTCATAGGAAAATGGCCCTGACACCTTTACAACCACTGCTGCCACCCACAAAGCCCCTTGCCCATAATTCCGGGTCCAAACCCGGTCACCCACTTGCAGAGTGGGCCTTTGGCCATGCAGAGTCCGATGCAACTCGGTCAGAGTGGAGCCTGTCCAGCTTAGTGATCAAATGTCGGCCCCAATGTAGCTCGGCTGGGCTTCTGCCTGTGGCTGTGCAGGGAGTTGTATGCTGGCAGAGTAGAAAGTCTGCCAATCTGTGGTGCCAGTTTCCTGTGACAATCCATTTTAGGGACTCCTTGGTTGTGCAGACCATGCGTTCCGCTTGGCCGTTCGAGGCCGGGTGAAAGGGAGCTGACGTGGCGTGCCTTATGAGATTTGTCCTGAGGATGGACTGGAATTCTGAAGCAGTAAACTGAGCCCCATTGTCTGATACTAAGACATCTGGAAGCCTGTGTGTTGCAAAGATTCTGCACAGTTCCTGGATAGTCCTGGCAGTAGTCATATTGGGAACTGGTGCTTACCAGCAGAGATTTCAGATTGCTGCCCAAGATGTTGTACTTCTAAAAGAAATACCTCCAAAAATTTTAAGAAAAAGGAAGGAATTTGCCTTTTTGGCTCAGGAGTTAAAAAAGCAGCAGTTGCCTTTTAGATGGGATATACCTGTTGGAATGATTGTGAATCATGCAGGGACTCGTTACAGGCTAAACTGTAACTCGTTACGGTTCAAAAGGCTAAAGAATTCTACTTAATGGTCCTGAAAGCTAATTCACCATCTACATCGCGAGCTAAAGGAATGGAAGATTTAGTGGAACAATTATTTGTTGAACTGCCTGGAGCTATATCGCTATCTGCAGGAGATTCTCAGAGTAAACAACTGATTGATGTAGAAGAAGATCCAAAGGAGCAAAAAATGACATGTGCAGCTTATAAACGCAAGGAAAAAGAACAAC
>NW_015387719.1:61169-62923 GCF_001527695.2 Protobothrops mucrosquamatus | reverse complement strand
TTAAAAGATCAAAAATATTTGATTAATTCTAGATTGGGACTTCATTTTATTGCTCCAGCACCAAAGAAAAAAGCAGGTGTAGTTCTTTATGTTAAGAAAGAATTATTGCCAAAATTAATAGACTTTGATACAGAAGGAAGATTTGTGTTTGTTGAAGTTTTATTGAATGGGAAAAAATGCCTTATTGTTGGTTTATATGCACCTAATCAATATCAGCAGCAGAAACAATTTTATAAACTCTTATATCAGAAGATAACTCAATTGGATTATAAATCTGTTATGATGGGAGACTGGAATGGCGTTATAGATCCTATGAAAGATAAAAAGACTTTTTCTAAAGTGTCAACTCAAGTTAAATTGCCTAAAAGTTTTTTTGCATTGCAAGAGGATTTGGAGTTAAGAGACGTTTGGCGAGATCAGAATATAGGAGAAAGTGATTTTACTTATTTTTCAGATAGACATCATTCACATTCTAGAATTGATTTTATTTTGATAACTAATGACTTACTCCCTAGGGTTATGAAAGTGAAGATTTTTCCTAGGATTTTATCAGATCATAGCCCTGTATGGATGGAACTTTCAATTGAAGGAGGAAATAGAAGGACTTGGAGATTAAATGAGAATTTATTAAAATATGAGTCTAACATGCAGACACTTAAAGATCATCTAAAAGACTTTTTTATGCTGAATATGAATAAGGGCACCTCTATGTCAATGGTGTAGGATGCTAGCAAGGCATTTATGAGAGGTGCTCTAATTTCAATGAATACTGTCCATAGGCGAAAGCAGTTACAAAAACGTAGAGATTTGGAGCAGGAGATAAAAATAAAAGAAAAAGCTTTTTCTTTAAGTCCAATGGATAATAATTTAAAGGTATCTATTGCAATGCTGAAGGAACAATTTAATATGTTAATGGCTGATCAGATTGCAATTAACTTGAGATATATGAAACATAATACATTTTGCAATGCAAATAAACTTGGAAGGTGGTTGGCTTATCAATTACGAAAGAAACAAAAACAAAGAGTTATAGAGAAAATAAATTATAAAGGCAAAGAAGTTTTTCAACAAGATTTGATCAAAAAGGCTTTTGTGGAATATTTTTCAAAATTATATGCCTCTGAGAATATACAATCTTTTGAAATAGATAGATACTTGCAGCAAGCAAATTTTCTTAGACTTTCAAATGAACAACAAGGAATGATGCAGGCTGTCAAAACGGCTTTTACGCGAAAACAGGCGGGAGCAGCAAACAGCTGCGTCCAGCGAAGTCGCCTGCCACCGGCTTGATACCTTTCCCCTGGGCTTAGGGGGATAGGTGAGCTGCCCGAGGTAGGAGTTGAGTTCCCGAGTCGTCCCTTGTGGACGATGTAGGTGAGAACTCCTCCGGAGCCCCGGGCTTCTCCGCGATCCAGGACGTCTTCGCCGTAGCGAAGCTAGAAGCCGCCGCCACCGCTTCAACTTAAAGTTAACTGTGAGTTTGCCTTGTAAGCAGACGAACCGACCCTGGAAGTTTGCTTTTTATTTTTGGACTATACTCTAACTTGGATAATATGTTTTCTCCCCGTACGTGTGTTGGAATGAGGAAAAGTGAATTTAAAATGGCGATGGATTGATACTTTTCAGCAAGAAGTGAAAGTGATTTCCGGTTTGAAACTTTTGCTACTTTGAATCTGCGTATTATTCGTTTAGGCTGAACTGCGTAAATTTACTGCTAATATGTTTCTGAGAAAAACTGTGCCTTTAACTTTGAG